>NW_028301576.1:6987500-7067500 GCF_042242905.1 Orbicella faveolata
CCAAAGTCAGGCCATCATCACATTTCCTGTAACATAGCTCATAGTGGAGAGTGCCCTTCAACTACCTTAAAACATGCTTCACTGCAGTCCAGTGTTCCTGAAGTGGACTAGACAGAAACTGTGACAACCTACTTATAACCCAACATACGTCTGGTCTGGTACATGTCATAGAATAAACCAAGCTACCAACAGCTTCACGATACCTTCTGGGATCACAAGGTGTTTCACTACCAAACTCAAGCTTCTGCTCAGATGGTATGGCCCTTGGCTTGCAATCAGACATTTCAAACCTCTCAAGGATTTTGATTAAGTATCTTCTCTGGATCACCTTCACAAAGCCATCACCCTGTTCAAAATCAATACCTAAGAAATATGAAACTCTACCCAGCTTTTAATCATTATTTTACTACAGTTAATGAAATTCATGCCTATAATACGAGACTTGCTTCTAAACAATCCTATTCATTGCCCAAAATCAGAACTAATTTCGGAATCTTCAACATTAGATATCAGGGACCTAAAATTTGGAATTCTCTTGATGAGTCTGACAAAAAATTACTTGATTTTCAATTAAAGAAGAAATTAAAAATACACTTTATTGATTCATATTAAATATTACAATTATTTTAATTAATTCATAAGGATATATTCTGTTCCGCTGTAAGTTTCCATTCTGTTTGTATCTTTATATTTGTGTGTGTGTGTGTGTGTGTGTGTGTGTGTGTGTGTGTGTGTGTGTGTAAGTGTGTTACCGACTGATAACTGTATAAATAATCTATGTAACTTAATGTCTGCCCATTCTTTTTAGCCCTTATGGTTATTTTGGGCAGGCAGTACTCTATACTAATTTAATGTTTATTGTAATTATTTTATAGATTGTGAGTACAAATAAATGGTTGTTGTTGTTGTTGTTGGTCCTTCATGCGGAATCTCTCCTGCAGCATTTGTTTAGCCTCAGACATCAGAACCATGTCACTTGCTGCAATAATGATGTCGTCGACCCAAACAAGCATTACAACTATTTTACTCCCAAACTGTTTAGTGCACATACAGTTGTCAACTGGACTCTGAACAAACTGGTTATCAAGCAGGAAACAGTGTAACACATTGTTCCAATTTCTACCTGATTGCTTCAATCCATACAGGGATTTGTTTAATTTATACACAAGTCTCACATTAGAACCACTAGGGCTTCAGAACCGCCAGCTTGGTCCATATATATATACCTCACAATCAATGGGAGCATTTAGGTATGCCGTTTTGACATCCATCTGGTGTAGAATTAAATCGTGTTGTGTTGCTATTTGCAACAGAGCACGTACTGATGTGACATTTGCCGTAGGGGCAAATGTTTCCTGATAATCTACACCTTTCACTTGACTATAGCCTTTAGTAGCATACCTAGCCTCGTAGGTTTTAGCACCATCAGAACCTTCTTTGATAGTGTACACCCAACGGTCCCCTACTGAATTCCTACCCTCTCGTAGGGTGGTTAGAATAGATGTCTTATTCTCGATAAGAGAATCCATTTTTTTCTCTCATTGCTGCCTTCCAATTTTCTGACTCAGGAGATTCAATTGCTTCTTGGTATGTCTGGGGAAAAGCTGAAACCTTGTGACAATAATCAACACTAGATAATACCTGGTCACTCTCAGCAATAACCTCATCCAGATCAGTAACATAGTCATTAAGGTATGCTGGGCGTCTCCTCTCCCTGGTGGGGTATCTCGCACCTTCAGTCACAGATTGGGGGTTCCTATCAGTTTTGTCTCCAGTCACAAGCTTCTCAGCCTGTTCACATGAGAATTTCTCCGACCTATGAAAATCATGTGCACTATACATATCTGGGTTAGTGTTCACAGCCTGTTCGCCTGAGATTTCCTCAGACCTGTTAACACCAGATGCACTACACACATCAAGGTTAGTGTCCTCAGCCTGCTCGCCTGAGATTTTCTCAGACCTGTTAACACCAGATGCACTACACATATCTGGGTTAGTGTTACGCCGTAACAACATGAAATCATCTTCATCACATAACAGACTTCCTGTTTGAGTGCGTTTCTCATTAACACTCTCCGAAGGGAATTTTACCACCCTGTGCTTAATCACCTTACCAATCTCTGGGAAATACACAAGGTAAGCGGGGCTTAGTTAGGTCTCTGACCTGTGAGAGGAAAGTAAGGTGTTTGCTGTAAGCGATTGTTATAGCACCTATTGCACGTGTATGCTGCTGCCATAACAGCATATGGCCAGAACACCTTAGCTAAACTGGCCTGTATGGGCAGTCATCTCCCCATTTCAAATAGGGTTCTCCAGTGCCGCTCGGCTGTGCCGTTCTGGTGTGGTGAAAAGGGGGCAGAGGTATCATGCCCTGTACGATTCCTCCTGAGAAGTGCCTCAAAATTCACAGAAGTAAACTCACCACCATTGTCAGATCTCATACATTTGACCTTACCATAAGGGGCTGAATCTGCCAAAAATTCTGTAGCAGCCACTGTGTCACTCTTGTTCCTCAGAAAGTAGACAAAATCTGCACCTGAAAAATCATCTGTAAAGGCCAAACAATATTTAAAACCTTCTTCAGAGGCTGGATCAACAGGTCCAGCGAGGTCAGTATGAACTAAATCTAGTGGGGCAGTCGCACGTGCATCAGGCTTTCTATTCCTATTCTGTGTGGGTTTTCCTAGAATACATACACTACAATCGCTAGGTTTGCTAGAGCTCTTATGGCTAATCTTCATACCATCTACAACATTCTCTAGTTTCTTAATGTCATCATAATTACATTGTCCTAGGATTTGATGCCAGACATTCATAGGACGTACATAGTTTACGGAATCAGAGTCAGTGATGTTATCATATGTATTCAAATAATACAATCTGCCATGCTTGTCAATGAGAAACTTTGTGCCATCCTTGTGCGTCAGCTCAGCAGAATCTGGCTGGAAAGCCACACTTGCACCCCTCTCTGTTGCAGCTTGAACTGAGAATATGTCCTGAGTGTAAGATGTTATGAACAGAGCATTTCACAAAGTTGCCTTCACAGGTGTTCCAAACGAATCGACTGTGGTGTTTGCGGAACAAACAGAGACTAGATTTAACAACACAACGTTTTAATCCGCCATTTTAGATGGTCTCTTCTATTCAAGCACATGGTCACTTCCAAATAAGGAAATACCATATATGGACATACACTACATCCCTCCCTAACTTAATAAAGAGCTCCACAAAGTCTAATAAAAAAAACCTATGAACTAATCTTGGCTCTTTCAGTTCAATGTCTCAAAACAAATGAATAAAATGTCGACAACTGATACACGATAAACAGTCCTTAGAGTTCAGTCACTTTTGGCAAATAAAGTCCTTCATCCACTTAGGGCTCTCTCTTTTTCTGACTGGACGACTATCTGGCTTTTCTGGAACTGCAGAAGGTACAGTTTGTCTTTGGGAATCCGGCTGAATTCCATCCATCGAATCTTGCTCGAAACTAGTTCCTTCTTTGGGTGTGTCAGTTATTTTTGACGGAGCCGGGGGCTCAGTTCCTGAAGCACCTGGGTCTACAAACTTCTTCATGTGACCAGTATTCCTCATTTTACTCTGGCCAGAAGAATTCTCAATGATAACTGCATTTCCATTCTTCTCTACTACTCGATACGGCTCGAGCTCAAATGTTGGTGACAACTTGTTCTCGCGGTTCTGACGTAGCAGGATCATGTCGCCCTCTGCAATGTCACTTGTTGTGGCATGTCTCTTTGGGTCAGCATACTCTTTCTCTCTTAGCTTCCTGCGAGCAGACCTTTCTCTGAGAAGAATTTGCCACTCTGCTTCAGTAGCCTGATCACGAGAAGGTTTAACCTGTGGCAACTTATCTCTTAACTTTCTGCCCATAAGGAGCTCAGCTGGAGATAGTGAAGTGACTGTATGGGGAGTGCTGCGATACTGGAAAAGAAAGTCTTGTACTTCTCTCTTCCAATCTTTGCCTTGTAGTTGTGCTATTCGGATTGCCTTCAGGAGGGTTTTGTTGAGCCTCTCTACTTCGCCATCACTCTGAGGCCAATACGGGATGCCCTTCTTGTGATCAATCGATAAGTACTCGAGGAATCCTTCAAATTCTCGTGAAGCAAACGGTGGACCATTATCACTTCTGAGGGTTTCAGGCAAACCATGAGTGCGAAACATGCTCTCCATGCATTTGATCACATTTCCTGCATCTGTCTTGGTCAGAAAAGCTATTTCTGGCCACTTAGAATAATAGTCAACTACAACGAGCAAGTGTCCCTTCTTTGGAATCTCTAGTAAGTCCACAGCAATTTCACTCCATGGGCCTTGAGGCAGTGGTGTTGACCTTATTGGTTCTGGCTTTGGTCTGGGTCCAACCAGCTGGCATGGGTAGCAGGCTCGGATTAACTTTTCAACTTGTTTGTCAAGGTCTGGCCACCATACCTTCTCTCTTAATCGAGATTTCGTTCGCACCATCCCTTGGTGACCCTCATGAGCCAGTTGAATGGTCTGGTTCCACAACTTTTCTGGAATGACAACTTTGTTTCCTCTCATAACCAGCTGTCCCATTATCCAGAGTTCATTTCTAACAGCTTTGTAGGTTGTTCCTTGGAGTTTCGACCAATCACCAGAAGTTATGGCATGGCGAACCAGTTGCAGGGTAGGGTCTCGCTCTGATTCTCTCTCAACTTGGCGGGGTGCTAATGCTGCAGGTATGGCATCAGCAACTATGCTGCGTGCATATTCTTCTGTCTGCTTGATGGCTGCATCAGGAGTACTATCTACTGGCAATCTGCTCAATGCGTCAGCGGCGTTTTCTCTGCCAGGGATGTGTCTGATGCTAAACTTGAACTGCTGCATGTATAACAACCATCTTTCAATTCTGGCTGAAGGTGGTTTTGAATGTGGACCAAACACAGTGACCAGCGGCTTATGGTCAGTGCAAATTTCGAACTCATTTCCATGGATGTACAGGAAGAACTTCTCACAGCCCCACTTCACCGCCAGTGCCTCCCTCTCAAACTGAGAGTATCTGCTCTCGGGTGGAGTTAGTTTTCGGCTAGCATAGTGTACAGGTCTGTACAGGCCATCAGCTTGCTTTTGTTCCAAGACAGCTCCGATACCTACTGGTGAGGCGTCTGTGGTGACACGGGTCTCCGCTCCTTGTTTGAAGAATGCCATGAGTGGTGCCTGCATCAGCTGCATTTTGACTGCTTGGAAAGCCTTCTCTTTAGCAGTGCCCCATTTCCATTTGGCATGTGATTTGGTTAGATCCCACAGTGGGCTGGCAATGATCGCGAAGCTTGGAATGAACCTTGAACAATATTGTGCCAAACCAAGGAAGCTTCGCAGCTCTGACTGGTCCTTTGGTCTTGGTGCTTGCACGATGGCTTCAACTTTGTCACCAGATACTTGTAATCCCTCGTCAGTTAACACGTTACCAAGGTACTCCATGCTATTCACGCCGATCTGGCACTTTTCATAATTCAGTGTTAAGCCACTCTCTTCTAATTTCTTCATGACTTGATTCAACCTTTCGTCATGTTCTTCTTCAGAAGCGCCAACTACACGGATATCATCATGAATATTGTGAGCGCCAGGGCAATCTTTGAGTATCTGCCAGATGATGTGTTGGAACTTCTCAGTGGCCATATTGACACCAAATATCAGACGTTTGTAGCGGTAAAGACCATTAGGTCCTGCAAAAGTGGTAATGTCTCTTGACTCTGGAGCAAGTTCTACTTGGTGAAATGCCATGTTCAAATCTAACTTAGAGAACACTTTTGCCCCTGAAATTTCTTGCAGTGTCTCTTCAATGGTAGGCACAGGGTGTTTTTCTCTTAATATCGCTCGATTGGCTTGTCTCATGTCTAAGCATATGCGAACATCACCATTTGGCTTTTCGACACTAACAAGGGGGTTAATCCAACTTGTTGGACCGTTCACTTTCTCTATCACATCAAGCTTCTCAAGTTCCTCTAGTTTGTCAACAACCTTTTGTTTCCTGCTGAACGGAATTCTTCGCATAGCTTGAGCAACTGGGGTGACACTTTCATCTACATGCAGTTTTAATTGGAAATTTCTCAATTTTCCAAGACCAGTAAACACTTGAGGGTACTTTGCCTTAAGGGCAGCCTTCTTATCAGTAACATCTTTGAGTTGACAAGCGTTCACAGAAACACCCACTTTCAAGACACCTAATTCTTCAGAAGAGCTCCTGCCCAGCAATGTGTCTGCGGAGCCTGGCATTACGAAGAACTCAGCTTTCAACGACGTTAGTGTATTAGGTACACTAATGTTCAACATGCATTTTCCTCTAAGCTTTAACGGCTGCTGAGATGCATAAGCATAAACTTTCCTGTCAGTCTCTAACAACTCTAGCTTTCCATTGGACACTTTATCAAACACTTGCTCAGACATTAAGTTGCAGGTAGCACCTGAGTCTATGATAACATTGACAGGTTCACTTTCAATCATAAGAGGTAAAGTGTTTGACTCACCATCTGAGGTGCTAAAGACATAGAATCCATCATCTTTACTGACTTCGCTTCCTTCCACGTCATCTTGGTCAGGCTGGTTGCCTATGGTTCGTACGCCTTCTCGTTTTCTTCCAGATTTGCCTCTTCCTTTGCCATGTTTATCCTGTTTCGTGTGACAACAGACCTCCATGTGCCCACGTTTTCCACATTTGCTGCAAGTATGGTTACGAGAAACTTTACAATCTTTCGCCATGTGACCTGTCTTATCGCATCTCCAACATTTGCCTTGCCATGGCTGCTTGCTCTTCGCTCCTGTATCGCCCTTACTTCGGTCTTCCCAGGTACGATTCACAGTTTCTTCGCTTACGAGAACCAAGGCATCCTTATGGTGATAGGTGCTCACGATTTCCAGAAGTCTGGTCAGACTAAGGTTTTCTTCGCGGTAGAATTTGCCCTTCAGTTCCTTATTCGTGATATGCGAAATCACAATATCTCTCACCTGGTTATCTTCTTCTTCACCATAGTCACAGTGTTCCGCTAAACTTTTCAAACGCGTAACGAAGTTGTTGATCTTTTCGCCCGGATTCGGCTGGCTGGCAAGCAGTTTTTGTCTCGCTAGAGGTACGTTCTTCTTCACTTTGAAATGGTCCCAGAGACACTTCATCGCTTTATCGAACTCTTTGTTGTCTCCTCGCACTTCAGCTGAATACGTTTTGAAAATTTCACGGACTCCAGGTCCTGCGAGATGTAGAAGTAGAGCTCGCTTTTGCACTTTGTCTTCAACCCCCGAAGCTGCCACAAATAGTTCGAACTCAGCTTTCCACTTGTCCCAGCGTTGAGCCAGTGTGGCTGGTTCCCCAATGCAGTCGAAGGGAGATATGCACGGTAATCCACTTAATGTGACCGCCATCCTCGTCGCCAAAATGTGGTGTTTGCGGAACAAACAGAGACTGGATTTAACAACACAACGTTTTAATCAGCCATTTTAGATGGTCTCTTCTATTCAAGCACATGGTCACTTCCAAATAAGGAAATACCATATATGGACATACACTACATCGACGATAGTAATATCAACATCTCCTATTTTTAGGGCAACCTTATTTGCTCGAGTTCCATTTGCTAATTAAATGGAATGCTTGTCTGGCTTAAATGTGTCACCAAACTTTTTAAACTTAGACAAAATCAGTAATAATATGAGCAGTTGCACCGCAATCAACTAATAGTGCGTTTGGCTTCCTAGATGTAGGCTTGCCAGAGACATTCTCATCCTCATGGGCATTAGTCTCAAAAACAAATGAGTGTTCAATGTCCTGGTCTGTTTTCTCAAATACTTGATTAACTTTGTCACCTTTCTTTCTTCTATGACGACATGCTCAATCACTGTGCGACCTTGAGCGGCAGGTATTGCACCACTTCCCTCCTTTGGGCTTCTTGGGACAGAAACGAGCTATATGACCTTGTTGGATTCAGTTGAAGCAGGTAAGATTTCCTTTTCCTTTCACTGGTGGTTTTAGCTGTGGGAAATTGTCTTCTGCTTTCAAAATGGAGTCGTTATTATCTGCTGTTCTTGCTTTCTCAGTGTCCTCAAAGCTTCTTAGAGAGGCTTTGAATTCGCTAAATGTTTGTTGCTTCTCGCTCTATGTGACAACCACAACAAACGGTTTATAACTTTGAGGTAATCCTTTGAGTACCATTGCAATAAGAAGACTGTCAGTTACAGTTTCTCCCGCATTTTTTAAAGCTGTTGCCGCCGTCTCCGCTCTAATTACATAGTCAGTGACAGACTCATTCGCTGATTTAACTAAGGATGTTAGTTCGGTATAAAGCGAAATCGCACGTGGTTTCCCAGTCCCAGCGTAATGGGCTCGTAAAATCTGCAGCGCCCTTCTTCCATCGTCAATTGCATCTCTCATTACCAGCGCTGGGCTTTTGTCATCTAGGAACTGGATTAGTTCGGCAAACGCCTCCCCGTTTTTGCTAGCATTAGCTTCCTCATCCCAGCTCTCAGACACGAGAACGTCTTTCAACTTCCGCAATCTCGTGTAGCCAAGGAATTTGACCTCCCATTGCTCGTATTTTCGCTCATCCCCATGGAAAATTAATCTTCCAAATCGTCCAGGAACATCTCTTCTGGGCCCATAACCTGTTGAATTCGCTTCTTCTGTCTTAATGGGGTGGGATTGTAAAGATTCAAAGATCACACTCAGAACACGAGTCAGTTACGTTAGACCCGAAGGAACAAGATCCGGGGATTTTTATTACTATCACTTATGTACTGCATGTATGATGTCACATTCTTTAACAGGACATTCCAGTGACGCCAATGAACTATTTCAACGTAAGTAACACTCTTTCAGTAGCATTATCGCTATTTATGCTATCTTCGAAAAGGGGCATTTTAAATCTGCCGTGTGGCACTAAATTTTCACGGGAGTTTATTTTTGGGAATCGGCGATATTTTTTATTTTGCGGGAACTGATTTTGGCGATTGTGGAAGACTTGGCACTGGGTACTAACTCTTGCGATCTTCGTGAAGTCCCGTTTAAATACCTCTTACAAACCGAGTTCGAGGGCAGTACTGTAAGTTACGGACCAAGATTTTTCCCCATCGATTTATGGCCCAAGGACGAAGCGCGCGAGGCATAAATCGAGGGGGAAAAACGAGGATCCTTAACTTACAATACAGACCGAGTTAACGAGGTCAGTAAGATATTTATTATATCTGTACTGGGTGTCTGACGGGTTCGGGAACGATTCCTATTCACCCGGAACGGCTTCCAATTTCTGAAGCACCTCGAAAACAAAACGAGCCAATTTGAAATCGTTGTTTAATAATTGACTCTTAAGTCATTAGCAGACTTCAATAGACAATTTTAGAAGTAAAAGAAAGTTTTAAACTATTACTTGCTTAAAAAGTTAAGAACACTTGGCAATAAATCACAAAACATTTTAGCAACAAAAACAGCTTTAAATTTTAGCGGGCCGTATAGTAGAATATGGATAATTAGAACCCGAGCAAATTCGGCTGGAAAAGGGCAGATGTATAATTTATTTTGGATTTCTTTTTTTCATCACGCTATAATATTATCATAAACACACGATTTTGCCTGCACTACACAACCGAACGCACACAAAGGTGACCACAGCTATTAATAGGATGATTAGGAGCACAGGTATGATAGGAACTTGCAAACTTGACACTTCGTTAACCACATTTTCGCATTAATTAATTTACCTAATTATATAGTAGTCAGTTAATCCAGCATTGTCAGCAAAGTTATTATTTTTTAACTTCTGAAACCTGTCCAATTTGGGATTTAATTTGGACAGTTTTCTATAAGGACTTTAAAGAAAAACGCAGAAACTATCCAATTTGGGAAAAAATAGGACAGTTTGTCGCAGCCAATGAAATTAAGCTATTGACCTTCGGAAGATTATCGAAGGTCACACGAAACCTTTTGAAGACTTCTAAAGATCACCCGATAATTCGCGAAAACTTCCGAAGATTTCCGAAGATCACACGAAGATTTCCGAAGATCACCTAACCACTTCCCAGGATTTCCGAAGACTAGCGACAATCTCCGGCGATCTCCGAAGATCACCGGATATTTTCGAAGCTTTCCCAACTTTGGAAGATCGAGGACCCAATCTGTTTTTCTTTAGAGACAGTTACTGTAGTCTTCCTTGCAAAGCTGTATTACCTCACGAGCTCTATAATTAATAAGTAACAGGACTACATGCTTGTCCAATTTGAAAATAATTTCATTCAAAAAAATTCCTCTGACAGCCAAATTGGACTTGGCCTGCGGCCTCGTCTAATTTTGGCTGTCTTCGGAATTTTTTTCATCGAATTATTTCCAAATTGGGCAGCATGTAGTCCTATTACATATACGAATCATATCCACGTACGTAGATAATTTGGTACGATCAATATGCTTGAGGAAGTGTGACCACGTTTAAATGCGTGACACTCAATGAAGGACATTAGTGCAATGCATATAATTCTTGCCGAAAGTGTTGGCACTTTTGCCAAATATCTTCCGTACTTGGATTCCCCTCAATTCCCGGCAACGATGAACTCTCAAGCATACTGCACGAGTACTATCATTTTTCACGTTGCTATTGTAAGATATTTTTGTGCTGGCATGTAGATTCGTTGGTATGCAGGCTACGTAATTATGCTAAGAAGTTAATATTTAAGGAGTTGTCACTTCGACGGCATCTCCGCTTTTGATCAGTTCATTTTGGAAATTTTGTTTTAGTAAATTTCGAGCAATGCTTGATCCACCGCCGGAGACTGCATCATCCCAACCTCAGTCGACAGACATTTCTAATTCTGACATGATCTCGCTGATTTCTTCTCTCCTTGATGCGAAGTTGCAGAAAACGTTTGGTGATTTCAAGCGATCATTAGACGAACGCGAGGTTGAGACTCGGCGAGAACTGAAGAAATTGAAAACAGACTCTAAGGCAGCTAGTTCACTTCAGTTTAAAGGTAACAGAAACCAGTTTGAGTTTGATACGCAGCTCCTTGACTGCCTTGATCTGGCTATCTCCAATTTGTCCGAGGTAAACCTGCTGGGTGTTCAAGAACATCTCCAAAAGGCCAAGTCTGACTTCGAGAAACGCATTAAGTTCATGATCCGCTTTGCTGACAAAAGTCCCGCTGGCTGGGCTGTAGTTGAGGAATATGAGTCCGACGAGCTCGTCGAAAATTCTGTAGACGAGAAGAAACTTCGAGCGGCTGAGCGACGTGCGCTTACCAATATTAAACAAGAAGTCTTCCAAACCTCGTGTTTTAAGGATTTCAAGAGCTCCTAAATCCCGAGATTTTCAAGCTACACAAGGGTCTGGGTCTTCTGTTTTCACTACATCTCTTCCATTTTCTGCCGCTCACTCTAATTTTCGTCAGCCCTTTCGTGCCGCCCGACAAGTCCAGCCTTCGGACGTCTGCTTTAACTGCAATCAGCGAGGACACTGGGCTAATTCGCCAGCCTGCCCTCTTTTCTACAAGACAAGAGATAGTTTCACCAACACTGGCGCCATTTCAACGCCCGCAAAGTCAACAACCGTCTGATTTGGCAAATGTTCTTGCAAGATTGGGTCCAGATAAGTAATCTGACTTTGACTTTGACTTGGATCACATTTCTCTTGATTCTAGCTTTGCTGAATATTTTGAAGGCTCTAGTCAGGTTATTGTTCAGGGTAGGCTTAAATCGAATATTTCTTATTGGTAAAGCATTGGTGCCTCTAAGTTTATTTTAGATACTCTAAGTTTTGGTTATAAGATCCCCTTTTCATGGGAACCTACAAGTGTTATTCTTACTAATAATCGCTCAGCTTTGGGTGAGAGTAATGTTGTAGAATCCGCTATTCAAGAGTTACTTAAGGAAGGTTTCTAGTTGTCATATAGTTACTGTAAGGCTGCTGGCTCAGGTTACCGGGCGTATCATTACCTCTATGCTTTTGTTTGGCCATATTTGCAAGATTATGACGAAAGCACTGCATTCTGTTATTGACAGCAGAGCATATTGAAACGGCAGGGTTTTTCGTACTACTGAAGCTATTTCTAAGTTAAATTATTGATGTTCCAATGCTCGAGCACTTATATAATTAAATTCTAGACCTTTTGTCTATCCAGTTAATGTCCCTTATCACATTGTATATTCCGATGCTAGTAAAGTTGCTTGCGCTTCTAATATTTATGTTGAGGTCGCCGGAGGGGTTTCCTGTTGCCCACAAGAATTTTGATGATCTTGAAATGAAGCAAAGCTCCACTTGGAGGGAATTGAAGTCTGTTAGTTTTGCTTTAAGAAGTGTTACTTCCATTTTGCATAATTCCTCTGCTAAGCTTTATACTGATAATAAAGCCGTAGCGTTCATTACAGATTCTGGGTGCAATAAGCCGCATTTGAATGCTATTGCTAAGGATGTTTTCTGTTTTACTTCTGCTCATGGTATTGGGTTGTCAGTGAAATGGATTCCCCGTAAGCTTAATCAGAAAGCTGATTATTACAGCAAGATCGTTGATTTTGACGACTGGTGTGTTTCCAACGATTATTTTCGTGAAATTTATTGTCGATGGGGTCCTTTCACCGTAGATTGTTTTGCCAGTTATTGAAATACCAAGTTGCCTAGGTTCTATTCGCGCTTTTGCAGTCCTAACACTTTGGGTGTAGATGCTCTTAGTCATAGGTGGGAAGGTGAAAACTGTTGGCTGCTCCCTCCCGTTAGCCTTGTCACCCAAGTTATTGAGCATTTCAAATTATGCAAGTGCGTAGGCGCGCTTGTGGTCCCTTATTGGTTATCTGCCATTTTGTGGCCATTCATTATTAATAAAGAGCGTTCTTTTCCTAGTTATATTCTCGACTTCCTTTATGTTTGTGGCTCTGCCCTTTGATCTTTCTAAGGGCCCTTACATTTTCACCAAAGTTATGCTTACCCTCATCACGCATTGGCGTAGTCAGGCCATCCGCATTTTAGTTTATTTAGACGATGGTTTAGAGGTATGCGGTTCGAAGGATACTTGCTTTTGACAATCTTTGTTGGTGCTTCTGATTTGATTAGCTCGGGGTTCGTTCCAAATAAAGATAAATGTATGTGGATCTTTGTTCACTTGCTTCGCCGGCCTGGTTCTCATTGGGATTTTGCTCGGGGTTTACTGTCTATTCCTGAAGATAAGATATCAGTTTTCCTTACGTCCGTTAGGGAGGTTTCTAGTTGTCGTATAGTTACTGGGAGGATGCGGGTTTAGGTTACCGGGCGTATCATTACCTGTATGCTCTTTTTTGGCCATATTTGCAAGATTATGACGAAAGCACTGCATTCTGTTATTGACAGCAGAGCATATTGGAACGCCAGGGTTTTTCTTACTACTGAAACTATTTCTGAGTTAAATTATTGATGTTCCAATGCTCGAGCACTTATATAATTAAATTCTAGACGTTTTGTCTATCCAGTTAATAACCCTCATCACATTGTATATTCCGACGCTGGTGAAGTTGCTTGCGCTTCTTATATTTATGTTAAGGGGTATCATTTCCTGTACGTTTTTTTGGCCATATTTGCAAGATTATGACGAAAGTACTGCATTCTGTTATTGACAACAGAGCATATTGGAACGCCAGGGTTTTTCTTACTACTGAAGCTATTTCTGAGTTAAATTATTGATGTTCCAATGCTCGAGCACTTATCTAATTAAATTCTAGACCTTTTGTCTATCCAGTTAATATTTCTCATCACATTGTATATTCCGACGCTGGTGAAGTTGCTTGCGCTTCTTATACTTATGTTGAGGTCGGGGGGTTTCCTGTTGCCCACAAGAATTTTGATGATCTTGAAATGAAGCAAAGCTCCACTTGGTGGGAGTTGAAGGCTGTTGGTTTTGCATTAAAAAGTCTTGCTCCCATTTTGCATAATTCTTCTGTTAAGCTTTATACTGATAATAAAGCCGTAGCGTTCATCACAGATTCTGGGAGCAATAAGCCGCATTTGAATGTTGTTGCTAAGGATGTCTTCTGTTTTACTTCTGCTTATGGTATTGGGTTGTCAGTGGAATGCATTCCCTGTATTCTTAATCAGAAAGCTGATTATTACAGTAAGATCGTTGATTTTGACGACTGGTGTGTTTCCAACGATTATATTCGTAAAATTGATTCTCAATGGGGTCATTTCACCATAGATTGTTTTGCAAGTTATGCAAATACCAAGTTGCCTAGGTTCTATTCGCGCTTTTACAGTCCTAACGCTTTGGGTGTAGATGCTCTTAGTCATAGGTGGGAAGGTGAAAATTGTTGGCTGCTCCCTCCCGTTAGCCTTGTCACCCAAGTTATTGAGCATTTCAAATTATGCAAGTGCGTAGGCGCTCTTGTGGTCCCTTATTGGTTATCTGCCATTTTTTGGCCGTGCATTATTAATAAAGATCGTTCTTTCCGTAGTTATATTCTTGACTTCCTTTATGTTGCTAAAGGGAAGCGAGTTTTTGTGCATGGTGCTAATAAGAATTGTATTTTTGGTTCTGATAATTTTAGTTCTCCTGTCCTTTTCTTACGTGTTAATGGAGCCAGTTAAATGAGAGGCGGCCCAAGCTCTCAATGTTATCCTTTTTTTTCCTTTTTATGCGAACGTTCGGGCTAACGTGACATATGTCATGTACTATTACATAACGACCGAATTTGACCACGCGAAACATAACACCTCCATTTTTCGTTATGTAATAGTACATGCCATATCTCACGTTAGCCTGAACGTTCGCATAAAAAGGAAAAAAAAAAGAGAACATTGAGAGCTTGGGCTGCCTGTGGTTAAAGTTAAGCCATTAGTTTGTATTTTTTGCGTCATGAGCTCTTGGAATTAAAGTGTTTGCCACTTGGCTTTGTGGGTTTATTTCTTTTGCCGCTGGGCATTTGCGCACTTGCTTTATTTCTGGTCGCCACTGGGCTTTTTTCACGGCCACTAGTAGCAGTCCGTGTTGAGATTTGTTGCTTGCTGTATTCCCTACTGGACTATCTGCCTATACCTGAGATTATTTTTCTGTTTAATTTGTCATTATTTAAAATTCTTGTTCTATTTTTTTTTTTTCTGCACAAGGGGATATTGTTTTTGCGCGGACTAGTTCCCCCCTACAGAATCCTGACCTCAAAAGACTTGCCAGTCCGTTTCCGACTCGTGCATTGCAATCCTGGGCTCCATGCACTATTGATCAGTATTCTAGGTTCTTTCAGAAATTCAGAGTCTGGGCATCTTACTTTCCTGAGATCACTGCTTTGCCTACAAGGCTGCCAGACGTCGCTCTTTACGTAGAGCATCTTATCGAAAGTGATACAAGTTCCTCCGTACTTCGTCATGCTTCTTGTGGTATTTCGTGGGCTAACAAGCTCTATGGTTTTCCTGATCCATGTCACGATCCTCTGGTAAAGAACATTCTCGAGGCAGGTGTCCGGATATCCGCTAAACCAGTGGCTAGAAAGGAGCCAGTTACTCCTGAGATGATTTCTTCAATATGTTCAAAGTATGCCTCGCCATCTGCTAACCTGTCTAGTCTCCGAATTGCAGCTTTATTTATTACTGCTTATTGTGCATTTCTACGCTTTGATGAGGTAGCTAAGTTGCGCTGTTGTGATGTAAATTTCTATAATTTGGATTACGTTAAGATAATTATTACTAACAGTAAGACTGACGCGTACAAGGATGGTTCCTCAGTTCTTTTGGCTCGGACAGGTACTGTCACTTGTCCCTATACGTTACAGTTCTCGTTATTTTCATCTCGCTGCTTTGAATTGCAATTCTAGCGATTTTGTATTTGGCAATCTTGTTTATCGTAAGTCCACTCTTAGTTATTCTTTAGGTTCGCGACCTATATCCTATACCAGGGCTAGGGAGCTTTTGCTTAATTCCTTAGTTGAACTTGGTTTTCCTAAGTCTAGTTATGGTTTGCCAGCGACTTCGACATGTTAATGAAGTTCTTATTTTTCTTATCTTATCTTATAGCTTAAGATCAGGTGGTGGCTCTGCCGCCGCGAATGCTGGCATCAGCGATCGTTTTTTTAAACGACACGGTCGTTGGAAATCGGATCGTGCAAAGGACGGCTATGTTAAAGACAACATCAATTCCCTTCTTTCAGTTTCTCGTTCCCTAGGTCTATAATTCTCTTTAAATTGCGCTTTATCTTCGAAATGGGGCAATTTATGTCTGATCAATAAACGAGATGTCCCCTCCTATATGAGTGAGTTAAAAATATTTTGTTTTCGTTTCACTGCAGAGTGATTAGAGAACGACTATATTTTTTCACGTAGTTATTATAAGATAGTTTTGTTCTGGTATGTAGATTCGTTGGTATGCAGGCTACGTAATTATACTAAGAGGTTAAAATTTAAGGAGTTTGTCCGTCAGGAGTTGTCACTTCGACGGCATCTCCGCTTTTGATCAGTTCATTTTGGAAATTTTGTTTTAGTAAATTTCGAGCAATGCTTGATCCACCGCTGGAGACTGCATCATCCCAACCTCAGGCGACAGACGTTTCTAATTCTGACATGATCTCGCTGATTTCTTCTCTCCTTGATGCGCAGTTGCAGAAAACGTTTGGTGATTTCAAGCGATCATTAGACGAACGCGAGGTTGAGACTCGGCGAGAACTGGAGAAATTGAAAACAGACTCTAAGGCAGCTAGTTCACTTCAGTTTAAAGGTAACCGAATCCAGTTTGAGTTTAATACGCAGCTCCTTGACTGCCTTGATCTGGCTATCTCCAATTTGTCCGACGTAAACCTGCTGGGTGTTCAAGAACATCTCCAAAAGGCCAAGTCTGACTTCGAGAAACGCATTAAGTTCATGATCCGCTTTGCTGACAAAAGTCCCGCTGGCTGGGCTGTAGTTGAGGAAAAGAGTCCGACGGGCTCGCCGAAAATTCTGAAGACGAGAAGAAACTTCGAGCGGCTGAGCGACGTGCGCTTACCAATATTAAACAAGAAGTCTTCCAAACCTCGTGTTTCAAGGATTTCAAGAGCTCCTAAATCCCGAGATTTTCAAGCTACACAAGGGTCTGGGTCTTCTGTTTTTACTACATCTCTTCCATTTTCTGCCGCTCACTCTAATTTTCGTCAGCCCTTTCGTGCCGCCCGACAAGTCCAGCCTTCGGACGTGTGCTTTAACTGCAATCAGCGAGGACACTGGGCTAATTCGCCAGCCTGCCCTCTTTTCTACAAGACAAGAGGTAGTTTCACCAACACTGGCGCCATTTCAACGTCCACAAAGTCAACCACCGTCTGATTGGGCAAATGTTCCTGGAAGATTGGGTCCAGATAAGTAATCTGACTTTGACTTTGACTTGGATCACATTTCTCTTGATTCTAGCTTTGCTGAATATTTTGAAGGCTCTAGTCAGGTTATTGTTCAGGGTAGGCTTAAATCGAATATTTCTTATTGGTAAAGCATTGGTGCCTCTAAGTTTATTTTAGATACTCTAAGTTTTGGTTATAAGATCCCCTTTTCATGGGAACCTACAAGTGTTATTCTTACTAATAATCGCTCAGCTTTGGGTGAGAGTAATTTTGTAGAATCCGCTATTCAAGAGTTACTTAGTGTTGGCTCTATTGTTTCGTGTACTTACCCGCCTGACGTGGTCAATCCATTGTCAGTTTCTGTATAGTCAAGTGGTAAGAAGAGGCTCATATTAGACCTCAGACATGTTAATTTCTTTGTAAATAAGTCCAAAATTAAGTTTGAGGATGCCCAGTCCATGCTAAATTTTTTCATCGGCGATTCTCCTTCTAGTTTGTGAGTTTATTCTTTCGATATTAATTCAGGGTACCATCATGTTGAAATCTACCCCTCACATTAGAGATTTCTCGGTTTTTCGTGGGTTTTCAATGGCGTTCGAAAATATTTTAAGTTTTGTCGTTCTGCCTTTTGATCTTTCTACGGGCCCTAACATTTTCACCAAAGTTATGCGTACCCTCGTCAAGCACTGGCGTGGTCAGGCCATCCGCATTGTAATTTATTTAGAGGATGATTTAGGGGTATGTGATTCGGATACTTGCCTTCGACAATCTTTGTCGGTGCATTCTGATTTGATTAGTTCGGGGTTCGTTCCAAATAAGGATAAATGTATGTGGATCCCTGTTCAGTTGCTTCGCTGGCTTGGTTTTCATTGGGATTTTGCTCGGGGTTTATTGTCTATTCCTGAAGATAAGATATCAGTTTTCCTTGCGTCCATTAGGAAGGTTTCTAGTTGTCATATAGTTACTGTAAGGCTGCTGGCTCATGTTACCGGGCGTATCATTACCTCTATGCTTTTTTTTGGCCATATTTGCAAGATTATGACGAAAGCACTGCATTCTGTTATTGGCAGCAGAGCATATTGAAACGGCAGGGTTTTTCGTACTACTGAAGCTATTTCTAAGTTAAATTATTGATGTTCCAATGCTCGAGCACTTATATAATTAAATTATAGACCTTTTGTCTATCCAGTTAATGTCCCTTATCACATTGTATATTCCGATGCTAGTAAAGTTGCTTGCGCTTCTAATATTTATGTTGAGGTCGCTGGAGGGGTTTCCTGTTGCCCACAAGAATTTTGACGATCTTGAAATGAAGCAAAGCTCCACTTGGAGGGAATTGAAGTCTGTTAGTTTTGCTTTAAGAAGTGTTACTTCCATTTTGCATAATTCCTCTGCTAAGCTTTATACTGATAATAAAGCCGTAGCGTTCATTACAGATTCTGGGTGCAATAAGCCGCATTTGAATGCTATTGCTAAGGATGTTTTCTGTTTTACTTCTGCTCATGGTATTGGGTTGTCAGTGAAATGGATTCCCCGTACGCTTAATCAGAAAGCTGATTATTACAGTAAGATCGTTGATTTTGACGACTGGTGTGTTTCCAACGATTATTTTCGTGAAATTTATTGTCGATGGGGTCCTTTCACCGTAGATTGTTTTGCCAGTTATTGAAATACCAAGTTGCCTAGGTTCTATTCGCACTTTTACAGTCCGAACACTTTGGGTGTAGATGCTCTTGGTCATAGGTGGGAAGGTGAAAACTGTTGGTTGGTCCCTCTTGTTAGACTTGTCACCTAAATTATTGAGCATTTCAAATTATGCAAGTGCGTAGGCGCTCTTGTGGTCCCTTATTGGTTATCTGCCATTTTTTGGCCATTTATTATTAATAAAGACCGTTCTTTTCGTAGTTATATTCTCGACTTCCTTTATGTTTGTGGTTCTGCCCTTTGATCTTTCTAAGGGCCCTTACATTTTCACCAAAGTTATGCTTACCCTCATCACGCATTGGCGTAGTCAGGCCATCCGCATTTTAGTTTATTTAGACGATGGTTTAGGGGTATACGGTTCGAAGGATACTTGCCTTAGACAATCTTTGTTGGTGCATTCTGATTTGATTAGCTCGGGGTTCGTTCCAAATAAGGATAAATGTATGTGGATCCTTGTTCACTTGCTTCGCTGGCCTGGTTCTCATTGGGATTTTGCTCGGGGTTTATTGTCTATTCCTGAAGATAAGATATCAGTTTTCCTTGCGTCCATTAGGGAGGTTTCTAGTTGTCGTATAGTTACTGCAAGGATGCTGGCTCAGGTTACCGGGCGTATTATCTGTATGGTTGTTTTTGGCCATATTTGCAAGATTATGACGAAAGTACTGCATTCTGTTATTGACAGCAGAGCATATTGGAACGCCACGGTTTTTGTTACTGCTGAAGCTATTTCTGAGTTAAATTATTGATGTTCCAATGCTCGAGCACTTATATAATTTAATTCTAGCCCTTTTGTCTAGCCAGTTAATATCCCTCATCACATTGTATATTCCGACGCTAGTGAAGTTGCTTGCGCTTCTTATATTTATGTTGAGGGGTATCATTTCCTGTAGGTTTTTTTTTGGCCATATTTGCAAGATTATGACGAAAGTACTTCATTCTGTTTTTGACAACAGAGCATATTGGAACGCCAGGGTTTTTCTCACTACTGAAGCTATTTCTGAGTTAAATTATTGATGTTCCAATGCTCGAGCACTTATAGAATTAAATTCTAGACCTTTTGTCTATCCAGTTAATGTTCCTCATCACATTGTATATTCCGACGCTGTTGAAGTTGCTTGCGCTTCTTATACTTATGTTGAGGTCGAGGGGTTTCCTGTTGCCCACAAGAATTTTGATGATCTTGAAATGAAGCAAAGCTCCACTTGGTGAGAGTTGAAGTCTGTTGGTTTTGCATTAAAAAGTCTTGCTCCCATTTTGCATAATTCTTCTGTTAAGCTTTATACTGATAATAAAGCCTTAGCGTTCATTACAGATTCTGGGAGCAATAAGCCGCATTTGAATACTGTTGCTAAGGATGTCTTCTGTTTTACTTCTGCTCATGGTATTGGGTTGTCAGTGGAATAGATTCCCTGTACGCTTAATCAGAAAGCTGATTATTACAGTAAGATCGTTGATTTTGACGACTGGTGTGTTTCCAACGATTATATTCGTAAAATTGATTCTCAATGGGGTCATTTCACCATAGA
Source organism: Orbicella faveolata (assembly GCF_042242905.1). Lineage (NCBI taxonomy): Eukaryota > Metazoa > Cnidaria > Anthozoa > Scleractinia > Merulinidae > Orbicella > Orbicella faveolata. Next base: position 7,007,991 of record NW_028301576.1, read on the forward strand.
TTGTTTTGCAAGTTATGCAAATACCAAGTTGACTAGGTTCTATTCGCGCTTTTACAGTCCTAACACTTTGGGTGTAGATGCTCTTAGTCATAGGTGGGAAGGTGAAAATTGTTGGTTGCCCCCTCCCGTTAGCCTTGTCACCCAAGTTATTGAGCATTTCAAATTATGCAAGTGCGTAGGCGCGCTTGTGGTCCCTTATTGGTTATCTGCCATTTTTTTGGCCGTGCATTATTAATAAAGATCGTTTTTTCCGTAGTTATATTCTTGACTTCCTTTATGTTGCTAAAGGGAAGCGAGTTTTTGTGCATGGTGCTAATAAGAATTGCATTTTTGGTTCTGATAATTTTAGTTCTCCTGTCCTTTTCTTACGTGTTAATGGGACCAGTTAAATCACAGGCGGCCCAAGCTCTCAATGTTATCCTTTTTTTTCCGTGAGATATGGCATGTACTATTACATAACGACCGAATTTGACCACGCGAAACATGACACCTCCATTTGTCGTTATGTAATAGTACATGCCATATCTCACGTTAGCCTGAACGTTCGCATAAAAAGGAAAAAAAAAAGAGAACATTGAGAGCTTGGGCTGCCTGTGGTTAAAGTTAAGCCATTAATTTGTAGTTTTTGCGTCATGAGCTCTTGGAATTTAAGCGTTTGCCACTTGGCTTTGTGGGTTTATTTCTTTTGCCGCTGGGCATTTGCGCACTTGCTTTATTTCTGGGCGCCACTGGGCTTTTTTCACGGCCACTAGTAGCAGTCCGTGTTGAGATTTGTTGCTTGCTGTATTCCCCACTGGACTATCTGCCTATACCTGAGATTATTTTTCTGTTTAATTTGTCATTATTTAAAATTCTTGTTCTATTTTTTTTTTCTGCACAAGGGGATATTGTTTTTGCGCGGACTAGTTCCCCCCTACAGAATCCTGAACTCAGAAGACTTGCCAGTCCGTTTCCGACTCGTGCATTGGAATCCTGGGCTCCATGCACTATTGATCAGTATTCTAGGTTCTTTCAGAAATTCAGAGTCTGGGCATCTTACTTTCCTGAGATCGCTGCTTTGCCTACAAGGCCGCCAGACGTCGCTCTTTACGTAGAGCGTCTTATCGAAAGTGATACAAGTTCCTCCGTACTTCATCATGCTTCTTGTGGTATTTCGTGGGCTAACAAGCTCTATGGTTTTCCTGATCCATGTCACGATCCTCTGGTAAAGAACATTCTCGAGGCAGGTGTCCGGATATCCGCTAAACCAGTGGCTAGAAAGGAGCCAGTTACTCCTGAGATGATTTCTTCAATATGTTCAAAGTATGCCTCGCCATCTGCTAACCTGTCTAGTCTCCGAATTGCAGCTTTATTTATTACTGCTTATTGTGCATTTCTACGCTTTGATGAGGTAGCTAAGTTGCGCTGTTGTGATGTAAATTTCTATAATTTGGATTACGTTAAGATAATTATTACTAACAGTAAGACTGACGCGTACAAGGATGGTTCCTCAGTTCTTTTGGCTCGGACAGGTACTGTCACTTGTCCCTATACGTTACAGTTCTCGTTATTTTCATCTCGCTGCTTTGAATTGCAATTCTAGCGATTTTGTATTTGGCAATCTTGTTTATCGTAAGTCCACTCTTAGTTATTCTTTAGGTTCGCGACCTATATCCTATACCAGGGCTAGGGAGCTTTTGCTTAATTCCTTAGTTGAACTTGGTTTTCCTAAGTCTAGTTATGGTTTGCCAGCGACTTCGACATGTTAATGAAGTTCTTATTTTTCTTATCTTATCTTATAGCTTAAGATCAGGTGGTGGCTCTGCCGCCGCGAATGCTGGCATCAGCGATCGTTTGTTTAAACGACACGGTCGTTGGAAATCGGATCGTGCAAAGGACGGCTATGTTAAAGACAACATCAATTCCCTTCTTTCAGTCTCTCGTTCCCTAGGTCTATAATTCTCTTTAAATTGCGCTTTATCTTCGAAATGGGGCAATTTATGTCTGATCAATAAACGAGATGCCCCCTCCTATATGAGTGAGTTAAAAATATTTTGTTTTCGTTTCACTGCAGAGTGATTAGACAACGACTATATTTTTTCACGTAGTTATTATAAGATAGTTTTGTTCTGGTATGTAGATTCGTTGGTATGCAGGCTACGTAATTATACTAAGAGGTTAAAATTTAAGGAGTTTGTCCGTCAGGAGTTGTCACTTCGACGGCATCTCCGCTTTTGATCAGTTCATTTTGGAAATTTTGTTTTAGTAAATTTCGAGCAATGCTTGATCCACCGCTGGAGACTGCATCATCCCAACCTCAGTCGACAGACGTTTCTAATTCTGACATGATCTCGCTGATTTCTTCTCTCCTTGATGCGAAGTTGCAGAAAACGTTTGGTGATTTCAAGCGATCATTAGACGAATGCGAGGTTGAGACTCGGCGAGAACTGAAGAAATTGAAAACAGAGTCTAAGGCAGCTAGTTCACTACAGTTTAAAGGTAACAGAAACCAGTTTGAGTTTAATACCCAGCTCCTTGACTGCCTTGATCTGGCTATCTCCAATTTGTCCGAGGTAAACCTGCTGGGTGTTCAAGAACATCTCCAAAAGGCTAAGTCTGACTTCGAGAAACGCATTAAGTTCATGATCCGCTTTGCTGACAAAAGTCCCGCTGGCTGGGCTGTAGTCGAGGAAAAGAGTCCGACGAGCTTGCCGAAAATTCTGAAGACGAGAAGAAACTTCGAGCGGCTGAGCGACGTGCGCTTACCAATATTAAACAAGAAGTCTTCCAAACCTCGTGTTTCAAGGATTTCAAGAGCTCCTAAATCCCGAGATTTTCAAGCTACACAAGGGTCTGGGTCTTCTGTTTTCACTACATCTCTTCCATTTTCTGCCGCTCACTCTAATTTTCGTCAGCCCTTCCGTGCCGCCCGACAAGTCCAGCCTTCGGACGTGTGCTTTAACTGCAATCAGCGAGGACACTGGGCTAATTCGCCAGCCTACCCTCCTTTCTACAAGACAAGAGGTAGTTTCACCAACACTGGCGCCATTTCAACGTCCACAAAGTCAACCACCGTCTGATTGGGCAAATGTTCCTGGAAGATTGGGTCCAGATAAGTAATCTGACTTTGACTTTGACTTGGATCACATTTCTCTTGATTCTAGCTTTGCTGAATATTTTGAAGGCTCTAGTCAGGTTATTGTTCAGGGTAGGCTTAAATCGAATATTTCTTATTGGTAAAGCATTGGTGCCTCTAAGTTTATTTTAGATACTCTAAGTTTTGGTTATAAGATCCCCTTTTCATGGGAACCTACAAGTGTTATTCTTACTAATAATCGCTCAGCTTTGGGTGAGAGTAATTTTGTAGAATCTGCTATTCAAGAGTTACTTAGTGTTGGCTCTATTGTTTCGTGTACTTACCCGCCTGACGCGGTCAATCCATTGTCAGTTTCTGTATAGTCAAGTGGTAAGAAGAGACTCATATTAGACCTCAGACATGTTAATTTCTTTGTAAATAAGTCCAAAATTAAGTTTGAGGATGCCCAGTCCATGCTAAATTTTTTCATCGGCGATTCTCCTTCTAGTTTGTGAGTTTATTCTTTCGATATTAATTCAGGGTACCATCATGTTGAAATCTACCCCTCACATTAGAGATTTCTCGGTTTTTCGTGGGTTTTCAATGGCGTTCGAAAATATTTTAAGTTTTGTCGTTCTGCCTTTTGATCTTTCTACGGGCCCTAACATTTTCACCAAAGTTATGCGTACCCTCGTCAAGCACTGGCGTGGTCAGGCCATCCGCATTGTAATTTATTTAGAGGATGATTTAGGGGTATGTGATTCGGATACTTGCCTTCGACAATCTTTGTTGGTGCATTCTGATTTGATTAGTTCGGGGTTCGTTCCAAATAAGGATAAATGTATGTGGATCCCTGTTCAGTTGCTTCGCTGGCTTGGTTTTCATTGGGATTTTGCTCGGGGTTTATTGTCTATTCCTGAAGATAAGATATCAGTTTTCCTTGCGTCCATTAGGAAGGTTTCTAGTTGTCATATAGTTACTGTAAGGCTGCTGGCTCAGGTTACCGGGCGTATCATTACCTCTATGCTCTTTTTTTGGCCATATTTGCAAGATTATGACGAAAGCACTGCATTCTGTTATTGACAGCAGAGTGTATTGAAACGGCAGGGTTTTTCGTACTACTGAAGCTATTTCTAAGTTAAATTATTGATGTTCCAATGCTCGAGCACTTATATAATTAAATTCTAGACCTTTTGTCTATCCAGTTAATATCCCTCATCACACTGTATATTCCGATGCTAGTAAAGTTGCTTGCGCTTCTATTATTTATGTTGAGGTCGCCGGAGGGGTTTCCTGTTGCCCACAAGAATTTTGACGATCTTGAAATGAAGGAAAGCTCCACTTGGAGGAAATTGAAGTCTGTTAGTTTTGCTTTAAGAAGTTTTACTCCCATTTTGCATAATTCCTCTGCTAAGCTTTATACTGATGATAAAGCCGTAGCGTTCATTACAGATTCTGTGAGCAATAAGCCGCATTTGAATGCTATTGCTAAGGATGTTTTCTGTTTTACTTCTGTTCATGGTATTGGGTTGTCAGTGGAATGGATTCCCCGTACGCTTAATCAGAAAGCTGATTATTACAGCAAGATCGTTGATTTTGACGACTGGTGTGTTTCCAACGATTATTTTCGTGAAATTTATTGTCGATGGGGTCCTTTCACCGTAGATTGTTTTGCTAGTTATTGAAATACCAAGTTGCCTAGGTTCTATTCGCGCTTTTACAGTCCTAACACTTTGGATGTAGATGCTCTAAGTCATAGGTGGGAAGGTGAAAACTGTTGGCTGCTCCCTCCCGTTAGCCTTGTCACCTAAGTTATTGAGCATTTCAAATTATGTAAGTGCTAGGCGCTCTTGTGGTCGCTTATTGACCATCTGCCATTTTTTGGCCATGCATTATTAATAAAGATCGTTCTTTCCGTAGTTATATTCTTGACTACCTCTATGTTTGTCGTTCTGTTCTTTGGTCTTTCTAAGGGCCCTTACATTTTCACCAAAGTTATGCTTACCCTCATCTAGCATTGGTGTAGTCAGGCCATCCGCATTTTAGTTTATTTAAACGATGGTTTAGGGGTATGCGGTTCAAAGAATACTCGCCTTCGACAATCTTTGTTGGTGTACTCTGATTTGATTAGCTCGGGGTTCGTTCCAAATAAGGATAAATGCATGTGGATCCCGGTTCAGTTGCTTCGCTGACTTGGTTTTCATTGGTATTTTGCCCGGGGTTTATTGTCTATTCCTGAAGATAAGATATCAGTTTTCCTTGCGTTCATTAGGGAGGTTTCTAGTTGTCGTAAAATTACTGCAGGGCTGCTGGGTCAAGTTACCGGGCGTATTATTTCCTGTACGTTTCTTTTTGCCCATATTTGCAAGATTATGACGAAAGTACTGCATTCTGTTATTGACAGCAGAGCATATTGGAACGCTAGGGTTTTTCTTACTACTGAAGCTATTTCTGAGTTAAATTATTGATGTTCCAATGCTCGAGCACTTAATTCTAGACCGTTTGTCTATCTAGTTAACATCTCTCATCACATTGTATATCCCGATGCTAGTAAAGTTGCTTGCGCTTCTAATATTTATGTTGAGGTCGCCGGAGGGGTTTCCTGTTGCCCACAAGAATTTTGACGATCTTGAAATGAGGCAAAACTCCACTTGAAGGGAGTTGAAGTCTGTTGGTTTTGCATTAAAAAGTTTTGCTCCCATTTTGTATAATTCCCCTGTTAAGCTTTATACTGATAATAAAGCCGTGGCGCTCATTACAGATTCTGGGAGCAATAAGCGCATTTGAATGCTATTACTAAGGATATTTACTGTTTTACTTCTGCTCATGGTATTGGGTTGTCAGTGAAATGGATTCCCCGTACGCTTAATCAGAAAGCTGATTATTACAGTAAGATCGTTGATTTTGACGACTGGTGTGTTTCCAACGATTATTTTCGTGAAATTTATTGTCGATGGGGTCCTTTCACCGTAGATTGTTGTCCAAGTTATGCAAATACCAAGTTGACTAGGTTCTATTCGCGCTTTTACAGTCCTAACACTTTGGGTGTAGATGCTCTTAGTCATAGGTGGGAAGGTGAAAACTGTTGGCTGCTCTCTCCCGTTAGCCTTGTCACCCAAGTTATTGAGCATTTCAAATTATGCAAGTGCGTAGGCGCTCTTGTGGTCCCTTATTGGCTATCTGCCATTTTTTGGCCATTCATTATTATTAAAGACCGTTCTTTTCGTAGTTATATTCTTGACTTCCTTTATGTTTGTGGTTCTGCCCTTTGGTCTTTCTACGGGCCCGTCATTTTCACCAAAGTTATGCTTACCCTCATCAAGCATTGGCGTAGTCAGACCATCCGCATTTTAGTTTATTTAGACGATGGTTTAGGGGTATACGGTTCGAAGGATACTTGTCTTTGACGATTTTTGTTGGTGCATTCTGATTTGATTAGCTCGGGGTTCGTTCCAAATAAGGATAAATGTATGTGGATCCTTGTTCACTTGCTTCGCTGGCTCGGTTTTCATTGGGATTTTGCCCGGGGTTTATTGTCTATTCCTGAAGATAAGATATCAGTTTTCCTTGCGTCCATTAGGGAGGTTTCTAGTTGTCGTATAGTTACTGCAAGGATGCTGGCTCAGGTTACCGGGCGTAATATCTGTATGGTTGTTTTTGGCCATATTTGCAAGATTATGACGAAAGTACTGCATTCTGTTATTGACAGCAGAGCATATTGGAACGCTAGGGTTTTTCTTACTACTGAAGCTATTTCTGAGTTAACTTATTGATGTTCGAATGCTCGAGCACTTAATTCTAGACCTTTTGTCTATCCAGTTAATATCCCTCATCACATTGTATATCCCGATGCTAGTGAAGTTGCTTGCGCTTCTAATATTTATGTTGAGGTCGCCGGAGGGGTTTCCTGTTGTCCACAAGAATTTTGACGATCTTGAAATGAAGCAAAACTCCACTTGAAGGGAGTTGAAGTCTGTTGGTTTTGCATTAAAAAGTTTTGCTCCCATTTTGTATAATTCCTCTGTTAAGCTTTATACTGATAATAAAGCCGTAGCGTTCATTACAGATTCTGTGAGCAATAAGCCGCATTTGAATGCTATTGCTAAGGATGTTTTCTGTTTTACTTCTGTTCATGGTGTTGGGTTGTCAGTGGAATGGATTCCCGGTACGCTTAATCAGAAAGCTGATTATTACAGCAAGATCAATGATTTTGACGACTGGTGTGTTTCCAACGATTATTTTCGTGAAATTTATTGTCGATGGGGTCCTTTCACCGTAGATTGTTTTGCTAGTTATTGAAATACCAAGTTGCCTAGGTTCCATTCGCGCTTTTACAGTCCTAACACTTTGGTTGTAGATGCTCTTAGTCATAGGTGGGAAGGTGAAAATTGTTGGCTGCTCCCTCCCGTTAGCCTTGTCACCCAAGTTATTGAGTATTTCAAATTATGCAAGTGCGTAGGCGCTCTTGTGGTCCCTTATTGGTTATCTGCCATTTTTTGGCCGTGCATTATTAATAAAGATCGTTCTTTCCGTAGTTATATTCTTGACTTCCTTTATGTTGCTAAAGGGAAGCGAGTTTTTGTGCATGGTGCTAATAAGAATTGCATTTTTGGTTCTGATAATTTTAGTTCTCCTGTCCTTTTCTTACGTGTTAATGGAGCCAGTTAAATGAGAGGCGGCCCAAGCTCTCAATGTTATCCTTTTTTTTCCTTTTTATGCGAACGTTCGGGCTAACGTGACATGTGGCATGTACTATTACATAACGACCGAATATGACCACGCGAAACATGACACCTCCATATGCTGCAAGGCGGGAGTCATGTTTCGCGTGGTCAAATTCGGTCGTTATGTGATAGTACATGCCATATGTCACGTTAGCCTGAACGTTCGCATAAAATGGAAAAAAAAAAAAGAGAACATTGAGAGCTTGGGCCGCCTGTGGTTAAATTTAAGGCATTAGTCGGTAGTTTTTGCGTCATGAGCTCTCGGAATTAAAGTGTTTGCCACTTGGCTTTGTGGGTTTGTTTCTTTTGCCGCTGGGCATTTGCGCACTTGCTTTATTTCTGGTCGCCACTGGGCTTTTTTCACGGCCACTAGTAGCAGTCAGTGTTGAGATTTGTTGCTTGCTGTATTCCCCACTGGACTATCTGCCTATACCTGAGACTATCTTTCTGTTTAATTTGTCATTATTTAAAATTCTTGTTCTATTTTTTTTTCTGCACAAGGTGATATTGTTTTTGAGCGGACTAGTTCCCCCCTACAGAATCCTGAACTCAGAAGACTTGCCAGTCCGTTTCCGACTTGTGCATGGCAATCCTGAACTCCATGCACCATCGATCAGTATTCTAGGTTCTTTAAAAAATTCAGAGTCTGGGCATCTTACTTTCCTGAGATCACTGCTTTGCCTACAAGGCCGCCAGACGTCGCTCTTTACGTAGAGCATCTTATCGAAAGTGATACAAGTTCCTCCGTACTTCATCATGCTTCTTGTGGTATTTCGTGGGCTAACAAGCTCTATGGTTTTCCTGATCCATGTCACGATCCTCTGGTAAAGAACATTCTCGAGGCAGGTGTCCTGATTTCCGCTAAACCAGTGGCTAGAAAGGAGCCAGTTGCTCCTGAGATGATTTCTTCAATATGTTCAAAGTATGCCTCGCCATCTGCTAACCTGTCTAGTCTCCGAATTGCAGCTTTATTTATTACTGCTTATTGTGCATTTCTACGCTTTGATGAGGTAGCTAAGTTGCGCTGTTGTGATGTAAATTTCTATAATTTGGATAACGTTAAGATAATTATTACTAACACTAAGACTGACGCGTACAAGGATGGTTCCTCAGTTCTTTTGGCTCGGACAGGTACTGTCACTTGTCCCTATACGTTACAGTTCTCGTTATTTTCATCTCGCTGCTTTGAATTGCAATTCTAGCGATTTTGTATTTGGCAATCTTGTTTATCGTAAGTCCACTCTTAGTTATTCTTTAGGTTCGCGACCTATATCCTATACCAGGGCTAGGGAGCTTTTGCTTAATTCCTTAGTTGAACTTGGTTTTCCTAAGTCTAGTTATGGTTTGCCAGCGACTTCGACATGTTAATGAAGTTCTTATTTTTCTTATCCTATCTTATAGCTTAAGATCAGGTGGTGGCTCTGCCGCCGCGAATGCTGGCATCAGCGATCGTTTGTTTAAACGACACGGTCGTTGGAAATCGGATCGTGCAAAGGACGGCTATGTTAAAGACAACATCAATTCCCTTCTTTCAGTTTCTCGTTCCCTAGGTCTATAATTCTCTTTAAATTGCGCTTTATCTTCGAAATGGGGCAATTTATGTCTGATCAATAAACGAGATGTCCCCTCCTATATGAGTGAGTTAAAAATATTTTGTTTTCGTTTCACTGCAGAGTGATTAGAGAACGACTATATTTTTTCACGTAGTTATTATAAGATAGTTTTGTTCTGGTATGTAGATTCGTTGGTATGGAGGCTATGTAATTATACTAAGAGGTTAAAATTTAAGGAGTTTCTCCGTCAGGAGTTGTCACTTCGACGGCATCTCCGCTTTTGATCAGTTCATTTTGGAAATTTTGTTTTAGTAAATTTCGAGCAATGCTTGATCCACCGCCGGAGACTGCATCATCCCAACCTCAGTCGACAGACATTTCTAATTCTGACATGATCTCGCTGATTTCTTTTCTCCTTGATGCGAAGTTGCAGAAAACGTTTGGTGATTTCAAGCGATCATTAGACGAACGCGAGGTTGAGACTCGGCGAGAACTGAAGAAATTGAAAACAGACTCTAAGGCAGCTAGTTCACTTCAGTTTAAAGGTAACCGAATCCAGTTTGAGTTTAATACGCAGCTCCTTGACTGCCTTGATCTGGCTATCTCCAATTTGTCCGAGGTAAACCTGCTGGGTGTTCAAGAACGTCTCCAAAAGGCTAAGTCTGACTTCGAGAAACGCATTAAGTTCATGATCCGCTTTGCTGACAAAAGTCCCGCTGGCTGGGCTGTAGTTGAGGAAAAGAGTCCGACGGGCTCGCCGAAAATTCTGAAGACGAGAGGAAACTTCGAGCGGCTGAGCGACGTGCGCTTACCAATATTAAACAAGAAGTCTTCCAAACCTCGTGTTTTAAGGATTTCAAGAGCTCCTAAATCCCGAGATTTTCAAGCTACACAAGGGTCTGGGTCTTCTGTTTTTACTACATCTCTTCCATTTTCTGCCGCTCACTCTAATTTTCGTCAGCCCTTTCGTGCCGCCCGACAAGTCCAGCCTTCGGACGTGTGCTTTAACTGCAATCAGCGAGGACACTGGGCTAATTCGCCAGCCTGCCCTCTTTTCTACAAGACAAGAGGTAGTTTCACCAACACGTCCACAAAGTTAACCACCGTCTGATTTGGCAAATGTTCCTGCACGATTGGGTCCAGATAAGTAATCTGACTTTGACTTTGACTTGGATCACATTTCTCTTGATTCTAGCTTTGCTGAATATTTTGAAGGCTCTAGTCAGGTTATTGTTCAGGGTAGGCTTAAATCGAATATTTCTCATTGGTAAAGCATTGGTGCCTCTAAGTTTATTTTAGATACTCTAAGTTTTGGTTATAAGATCCCCTTTTCATGGGAACCTACAAGTGTTATTCTTACTAATAATCGCTCAGCTTTGGGTGAGAGTAATTTTGTAGAATCCGCTATTCAAGAGTTACTTAGTGTTGGCTCTATTGTTTCGTGTACTTACCCGCCTGACGTGGTCAATCCATTGTCAGTTTCTGTATAGTCAAGTGGTAAGAAGAGGCTCATATTAGACCTCAGACATGTTAATTTCTTTGTAAATAAGTCCAAAATTAAGTTTGAGGATGCCCAGTCCATGCTAAATTTTTTCATCGGCGATTCTCCTTCTAGTTTGTGAGTTTATTCTTTCGATATTAATTCAGGGTATCATCATATTGAAATCTACCCCTCACATTAGAGATTTCTCGATTTTTCGTGGGTTTTCGATGGGGTTCGAAAATATTTTAAGTTTTGTCGTTCTGCCTTTTGATCTTTCTACGGGCCCTAACATTTTCACCAAAGTTATGCGTACCCTCGTCAAGCACTGGCGTGGTCAGGCCATCCGCATTGTAATTTATTTAGAGGATGATTTAGGGGTATATATGTGATTCGGATACTTGCCTTCGACAATCTTTGTTGGTGCATTCTGATTTGATTAGTTCGGGGTTCGTTCCAAATAAGGATAAATGTATGTGGATCCCTGTTCAGTTGCTTCGCAGGCTTGGTTTTCATTGGAATTTTGCAGGGGTCTATTGTCTATTCCTGAAGATAAGATATCAGTTTTCCTTGCGTCCATTAGGGAGGTTTCTAGTTGTCGTATAGTCACTGCAAGGCTGCTGGCTCATGTTACCGGGCGTATCATTACCTATATGCTTTTTTTTGGCCATATTTGCAAGATTATGACGAAAGCACTGCATTCTGTTATTGACAACAGAACATATTGAAACGGCAGGGTTTTTCGTACTACTGAAGCTATTTCTAAGTTAAATTATTGATGTTCCAATGCTCGAGCACTTATATAATTTAATTCTAGACCTTTTGTCTATCCAGTTATTAGTATATTCTCAGCTCCGACTATTGCATTTCTAGCTCTCTGATTGGCTCAAAAACTCCGACTATGAGCCATTAGTCGGAGTTTTACCTTATATGGAAAACAGTGCGCCAAGTTTAAAAATTTTCCGCTCTGTAAAATTGTTGAAATAAAAATCGGCGGCAAAAACCCGATTAAGAATATACTAAAACAATTATTCCATTCGACCTTGTTGGATATGAAGTGATCATAACCAACTCGCGCTACGCGCTCGTTGGTTATTTATCACTTCATATCCAACGCGGTTTCATGGAATAATTGTTAAATATCCCTCATCACATTGTATATTCCGATGCTACTGAAGTTGCTTGCGCTTCTATTATTTATGTTGAGGTCGCCGGAGGGGTTTCCTGTTGCCCACAAGAATTTTGATGATCTTGAAATGAAGCAAAGCTCCACTTGGAGGGAGTTGAAGTCTGTTAGTTTTGCTTTAAGAAGTTTTACTCCCATTTTGCATAATTCCTCTGCTAAGCTTTATACTGATGATAAAGCCGTAGCGTTCATTACAGATTCTGGGAGCAATAAGCCGCATTTGAATGCTATTGCTAAGGATGTTTTCTGTTTTACTTCTGTTCATGGTATTGGGTTGTCAGTGGAATGGATTCCCCGTACGCTTAATCAGAAAGCTGATTATTACAGCAAGATCGTTGATTTTGACGACTGGTGTGTTTCCAACGATTATTTTCGTGAAATTTATTGTCGATGGGGTCCTTTCACCGTAGATTGTTTTGCTAGTTATTGAAATACCAAGTTGACTAGGTTCTATTCGCGCTTTTACAGTCCTAACACTTTGGGTGTAGATGCTCTAAGTCATAGGTGGGAAGGTGAAAACTGTTGGTTGGTCCCTCCCGTTGGCCTTGTCACCTAAGTTATTGAGCATTTCATATTATGTAAGTGCTAGGCGCTCTTGTGGTCCCTTATTGACCATCTGCCATTTTTTGGCCGTGCATTATTAATAAAGATCGTTCTTTCCGTAGTTATATTCTTGACTACCTCTATGTTTGTCGTTCTGTTCTTTGGTCTTTCTAAGGGACCTTACATTTTCACCAAAGTTATGCTTACCCTCATCAAGCATTGGCGTAGTCAGCCCATCCGCATTTTAGTTTATTTAAACGATGGTTTAGGGGTATGCGGTTCAAAGAATACTCGCCTTCGACAATCTTTGTTGGTGTACTCTGATTTGATTAGCTGGGGGTTCGTTCCAAATAAGGATAAATGCATGTGGATCCCTGTTCAGTTGCTTTGCTGACTTGGTTTTCATTGGTATTTTGCCCGGGGTTTATTGTCTATTCCTGAAGATAAGATATCAGTTTTCCTTGCGTCCATTAGGGAGGTTTCTAGTTGTCGTATAATTACTGCAGGGCTGCTGGGTCAATTTACTGGGCGTATTATTTCCTGTACGTTTCTTTTTGCCCATATTTGCAAGATTATGACGAAAGTACTGCATTCTGTTATTGACAGCAGAGCATATTGGAACGCTAGGGTTTTTCTTACTACTGAAGCTATTTCTGAGTTAAATTATTGATGTTCCAATGCTCGAGCACTTAATTCTAGACCGTTTGTCTATCTAGTTAACATCCCTCATCACATTGTATAGTCGATGCTAGTGAAGTTGCTTGCGCTTCTAATATTTATGTTGAGGTCGCCGGAGGGGTTTCCTGTTGCCCACAAGAATTTTGACGATCTTGAAATGAGGGAAAACTCCACTTGAAGGGAGTTGAAGTCTGTTGGTTTTGCATTAAAAAGTTTTGCTCCCATTTTGTATAATTCCTCTGTTAAGCTTTATACTGATAATAAAGCCGTAACGCTCATTACAGATTCTGGGAGCAATAAGCGCATTTAAATGCTATTACTAAGGATATTTTCTGTTTTACTTCTGCTCATGGTATTGGGTTGTCAGTGAAATGGATTCCCTGTACGCTTAATCAGAAAGCTGATTATTACAGTAAGATCGTTGATTTTGACGACTGGTGTGTTTCCAACGATTATTTTCGTGAAATTTATTGTCGATGGGGTCCTTTCCCCGTAGATTGTTGTCCAAGTTATGCAAATACCAAGTTGACTAGGTTCTATTCGCGCTTTTACAGTCCTAATACTTTGGGTGTAGATGCTCTTAATCATAGGTGGGAAGGTGAAAACTGTTGGCTTCTCTCTCCCGTTAGCCTTGTCACCCAAGTTATTGAGCATTTCAAATTATGCAAGTGGGTAGGCACTCTTGTGGTCCCTTATTGGCTATCTGCCATTTTTTGGCTATTCATCATTAATAAAGACCGTTCTTTTCGTAGTTATATTCTTGACTTCCTTTATGTTTGTAGTTCTGCCCTTTCGTCTTTCTACGAGCCCTTCATTTTCACCAACGTTATGCTTACCCTCATCAAGCATTGGCGTAGTCAGGCCATCCGCATTTTAGTTTATTTAGACGATGGTTTAGGGGTATACGGTTCGAAGGATACTTGTCTTTGACGATTCTTGTTGGTGCATTCTGATTTGATTAGCTCGGGGTTCGTTCCAAATAAGGATAAATGTATGTGGATCCTTTTTCACTTGCTTCGCTGGCTTGGTTTTCATTGGGATTTTGCCTGGGGTTTATTGTCTATTCCTGAAGATAAGATATCAGTTTTCCTTGCGTCCATTAGGGAGGTTTCTAGTTGTCGTATAGTTACTGCAGGGATGCTGGCTCAGGTTACCGGACGTATTATCTGTATGCTTGTTTTTGGCGATATTTGCAAGATTATAACGAAAACACTGCATTCTGTTATTGACAGCAGAGCATATTGGAACGCTAGGGTTTTTCTTACTACTGAAGCTATTTCTGAGTTAACTTATTGATGTTCCAATGCTCGAGCACTTAATTCTAGACCTTTTGTCTATCCAGTTAATATCCCTCATCACATTGTATATCCCGATGCTAGGGAAGTTGCTTGCGCTTCTAATATTTATGTTGAGGTCGCCGGAGGGGTTTCCTGTTGCCCACAAGAATTTTGACGATCTTGAAATGAAGCAAAACTCCACTTGAAGGGAGTTGAAGTCTGTTGGTTTTGTATTAAAAAGTTTTGCTCCCATTTTGTATAATTCCTCTGTTAAGCTTTATACTGATAAGAAAGCCGTAGCGCTCATTACAGATTCTGGGAGCAATAATCCGCATTTCGATGCTGTTGCTAAGGATATTTTCTGTTTTACTTCTGCTCATGGTATTGGGTTGTCAGTGGATGGATTCCCGGTACACTTAATCAGAAAGCTGATTATTACAGTAAGATCGTTGATTTTGACGACTGGTGTGTTTCCAACGATTATTTTCGTAAAATTGATTCTCAATGGGGTCCTTTCACCATAGATTGTTTTGCAAGTTATGCTAATACCAAGTTGACTAGGTTCTATTCGCGCTTTTACAGTCCTAACACTTTGGGTGTAGATGCTCTAAGTCATAGGTGGGAAGGTGAAAATTGTTGGCTGCTCCCTCCCGTTAGCCTTGTCACCCAAGTTATTGAGTATTTGAAATTATGCAAGTGCGTAGGCGCTCTTGTGGTCCCTTATTGGTGATCTGCCATTTTTTGGCCGTGCATTATTAATAAAGATCGTTCTTTCCGTAGTTATATTCTTGACTTCCTTTATGTTGCTAAAGGGAAGCGAGTTTTTGTGCATGGTGCTAATAAGAATTGCATTTTTGGTTCTGATAATTTTAGTTCTCCTGTCCTTTTCTTACGTGTTAATGGAGCCAGTTAAATCAGAGGCGGCGCAAGCTCTCAATGTTATCCTTTTTTTTCCTTTTTATGCGAACGTTCGGGCTAACGTGACATGTGGCATGTACTATTACATAACGACCGAATATGACCACGCGAAACATGACACCTCCATATGCTGCAAGGCGGGAGTCATGTTTCGTGTGGTCAAATTCGGTCGTTATGTAATAGTACATGCCATATGTCACGTTAGCCTGAACGTTCGCATAAAAAGGAAAAAAAAAAAGAGACCATTGAGAGCTTGGGCCGCCTGTGGTTAAATTTAAGCCATTAGTCTGTAGTTTTTGCGTCATGAGCTCTCGGAATTAAAGTGTTTGCCACTTGGCTTTGTGGGTTTATTTCTTTTGCCGCTGGGCATTTGCGCACTTGCTTTATTTCTGGTCGCCACTGGGCTTTTTTCACGGCCACTAGTAGCAGTCAGTGTTGAGATTTGTTGCTTGCTGTATTCCTCACTGGACTATCTGCCTATACCTGAGATTATCTTTCTGTTTAATTTGTCATTATTTAAAATTCTTGTTCTATTTTATTTTTCTGCACAAGGTGATATTGTTTTTGCGCGGACAAGTTCCCCCCTACAGAATCCTGAACTCAGAAGACTTGGCAGTCCGTTTCCGACTCGTGCATGGCAATCCTGGGCTCCATGCACCATTGATCAGTATTCTAGGTTCTTTCAGAAATTCAGAGTCTGGGCATCTTACTTTCCTGAGATCACTGCTTTGCCTACAAGGCCGCCAGACGTCGCTCTTTACGTAGAGCATCTTATCGAAAGTGATACAAGTTCCTCCGTACTTCATCATGCTTCTTGTGGTATTTCGTGGGCTAACAAGCTCTATGGTTTTCCTGATCCATGTCACGATCCTCTGGTAAAGAACATTCTCGAGGCAGGTGTCCGGATATCCGCTAAACCAGTGGCTAGAAAGGAGCCAGTTACTCCTGAGATGATTTCTTCAATATGTTCAAAGTATGCCTCGCCATCTGCTAACCTGTCTAGTCTCCGAATTGCAGCTTTATTTATTACTGCTTATTGTGCATTTCTACGCTTTGATGAGGTAGCTAAGTTGCGCTGTTGTGATGTAAATTTCTATAATTTGGATTACGTTAAGATAATTATTACTAACAGTAAGACTGACGCGTACAAGGATGGTTCCTCAGTTCTTTTGGCTCGGACAGGTACTGTCACTTGTCCCTATACGTTACAGTTCTCGTTATTTTCATCTCGCTGCTTTGAATTGCAATTCTAGCGATTTTGTATTTGGCAATCTTGTTTATCGTAAGTCCACTCTTAGTTATTCTTTAGGTTCGCGACCTATATCCTATACCAGGGCTAGGGAGCTTTTGCTTAATTCCTTAGTTGAACTTGGTTTTCCTAAGTCTAGTTATGGTTTGCCAGCGACTTCGACATGTTAATGAAGTTCTTATTTTTCTTATCTTATCTTATAGCTTAAGATCAGGTGGTGGCTCTGCCGCCGCGAATGCTGCATGAGGAGCTTTGCCCAAGAAAAAAATTCTCAGCAGGATGCGTAAAATGAAACCTTGGCTTGTCACAGTGAGGCGAGAGATCTCAGTTATCACACCTGCTAACCCGCCGCGAAGACGAGTCGACGTCCAACACCACGTTAAAGAGATCAATCCCTCGTTAGTCGTACGGACAGAAAAATTTCTTGGATCAGGAACATTTGGAAACTGTTATCTCGCTTATTACCGAGATCTGCTTGTGGCTGTAAAAGAGTTCAAGTCTGTGAAAAAGTGGAGCACTAACGACCTCAAAAAAGAAGTACGCCAGGAAGCGAGAATGATCAGCTACCTCGGAGATCACAGTGGCGTGCCTTTGCTATTTGGTGTAATAACTAAGAGCGAGCCGCTTCGGCTTATTACAAAGTTTCATGGCCGAAAACATAGAAGCCTGACCTTGTCCAGTGCCACTAGAAAAAAAAATTATCTGGACAAACCTGGTTGGCTCGGTGTGTTAACAAAAATCATCGAAGCGCTCATGCACATACATTCGTGCGGTATCCTGCACAACGATTTGAAAGCGAACAACGTCCTGCTCGAGGAACGAGAGAACGGGTCTGTAAACCCGGTAATTATAGATTTTGGCAAAGCACGCTTTGCGTCTGATACAAAGCCTGCGGTGGCTGTAACAATTTCCAAAAGAGAGGAGTACCAGAAGCGCTACCCTCATATTGCGCCCGAAATCGTGTGTGAAACTGGGATGCAAAGCTATAAATCAGACACATTTTCATTTGGAAGAATCGCCCTTGCTGTACTGGATTTGCTACCCACAGCAACTGCTCGATCAATTAAGATGGCCAAATCGGCTTTAAACGATGATCCTGAACAGCGTCCCTCGTTAAAGGAACTGCTTAGCGTCCTTTAAAGATTTGTCAATTGAAGTAAAGAAACTCAGTCGTTCTCAAATAGTTAAACAGGCCAGTATGAAGTAATTTTGTAAATATGTCTTATAGTGCCCTCGTTAGTTCACGTTTTCCTTTTTAGATGAAGAACCTCATATTGAAAATGTTACCGCTGGAATAGTGATATTTACGGATTATCTGTGTTTCTCTTCAAAAACTGTGCTTTCAGTTTAGTGTTGCGAATAGAGAATCATCACGTTACAATTAAGTTTTTTCGATGAGCAATGAAAGTACTGTTTCCGGTTATTTAGAATTCGACTTGCAAAGATATATATTCTTTTTTATCAGAGAGCGACATGCTTTTAATACCACTAGTTGTATATGTCTCCGAGGAACAGCGGCATTAACTAATTATTAAAAGTGTTTTTAGAGAGTAAATAATACGTGGTTTATGAGAGTTTTATCCAGTGACACCAACGCCGCGAAGACAAACGTGACCAAATTTCTCCTCGCAACATACAGTTACAGCCACGCGTATTGATGTCTGGAAACCATTTGTTTTCATGTCATGAGATACTTAATTAAATTGGTTCTTGTTTCTTTCGGCATGCATTTGACCGCCGATAAGTGCGAAAAAAGTAATTACTGGAAATTCCTAGGGGACACCAAGAGCGTAGTAAACGTGTTAAATACGGTGTTCTCTGTCAGTTAATGATAAGCCATGGAGGAGAATTTCTCCTTCTTAGCCTAATTTGCATATTTTTTTTCGGAGGGCAAAGCTCGTCATGATCAGCGATCGTTTGTTTAAACGACACGGTCGTTGGAAATCGGATCGTGCAAAGGACGGCTATGTTAAAGACAACATCAATTCCCTTCTTTCAGTTTCTCGTTCCCTAGGTCTATAATTCTCTTTAAATTGCGCTTTATCTTCGAAATGGGGCAATTTATGTCTGATCAATAAACGAGATGCCCCCTCCTATATGACTGAGTTAGAAAATATTTTGTTTTCGTTTCAGTGCAGAGTGATTAGACAACAACTATATTTTTTCACGTAGTTATTATAAGATAGTTTTGTTCTGGTATGTAGATTCGTTGGTATGGAGGCTACGTAATTATACTAAGAGGTTAAAATTTAAGGAGTTTGTCCGTCAGGAGTTGTTACTTCGACGGCATCTCCGCTTTTGATCAGTTCATTTTGGAAATCATGTTTTGTTTTAGTAAATTTCCGTGTTTTTGTTTACTACGTTTATTGTGCTAATAACTACCCTAGTGCAATCTATGTCTCATCAATAAACGAGATGCCCCCTCCTATATGACTGATGTTTTCTTACTTATACTAAGTTAGAAATCATTTTGTTTTCGTTTCACTGCAGAGTGATTAGACAACAAGTCCTTATTTAAGAAGGGTTCAAAGTCGAACGGGGAAGGCGGGGGGGGGGGGGGTAGTGGTCAATCTTTGTACCTTAAAGAGCAAACAGATCATTATCGTGAATGCTTTTGCATGATAAAGCAACATACTTCATAGGGAGTGTACTAATTCTGTCCGATGCGACCTTTTGCAAGATACGAGCTGTATTCAATGAGGGTCTGAATGAGGTTAACCGACCAGCGACAAAGGGCGAGAAATATTACTGACTACTGACAAAACGAGGAAAAAAGTACCGACTGGCGACAAAAAAAATAACTGAGATTTACCGACAACCGACAAAGTAATGAAATTTCAACCGACCGCCGACACGAGGACCCATCCCCCCCCCCCCCCCCATTTAGACCCTCTTTAATTTCACCACAGTTTTTAAAAAGTCGCTCTTTCAAGGTTAAATAGGTGCTTAATACTTTTAAAATTAATGCACGGTAATAGAATGTTAAGTTTCAATGTTCAAGAAAAACAAAACATGTCCAAGGGAAACAAAACACAATCAAGGTATCTGTTGTCGGCAAATAAACTGTCCGATGTGTCACAATTTCGAAACAGTCACCCCTCTTGTGCAAAGAATCTCAGTCGTTGGTTATCAATACTGTCAATAGCGTCTTTCAGTCGTAGATTGCTGTTGAGGTGACATTTCAAGACAACATGTCAATGTTTTCATGATCAATATTCGAGCGAATGACCTCTTAACCAAGATATAAAGTAATATAGGTCCATTGCGAGTTAAGTTGTTTTTCTTTCAATTGAATACTTCAATCTTAATTAATAAATCTCACAAGAGATATTCTTTTAATCTCAATTGATATTTTCCCTTGGTATCAAAAGTGTACACGGTCAATTCCTTTTGATGGTCGAGATCCAGCTATCGCTAACAAATCTGGTGAATAGGCAACAAAACGGAATGATAAAATAGTAAAAAAGTCAGTGTCAAGGACATGTAAATAAGATGCTCCGACTTCCTTGAGCGATACAGTACTTATCAAACCATCCGTGGTAGAGGCGGATGGCGGGGGCTGACCTGAAAGAAAATCAGCCTAATTGAACATTTTCGGGCCCTTTAGATCTCAATTTTTCCCGTGCAAACTGTTGGGTGTTTAGCTAACAGAATCGATTAACCGATTTTATATTGCTTCTTAATACGATCTACCTCAGCCGAGGTTTGTTTGTTCTTAGAACTTCCATGGAAACTTAACTGCTCCCCTTGAAATACCGGTTATATGAAGTTATTCTTATACAACTAAGTCCATCCAATATCATAGTTTCTTGACCAACCTGATCTCAACTGACCATAGCTAAAACAAATATACCTGATATCAGTATGCAATGCTTTTTAGAATCAGGTCAGCTAGAGAACAAATTCCTGTCATTTTTTATGAATTATATAATGCAAATAAAATCAAATGAACCATGTATAAAAGAAAGCTCTAGCTCTGTAAGATTTTAAAGTTATTCATCTGAAAGAAATAACTGGACAGAGAGCGGATAAATGGATTTTACATATACTTTTCTAGTAAGGAATATTACTACTAAGGTTATTACAATCTTAGATTTTATGATTCTCAAAGTTTAACTTTAAAAGGTCTAATCTTTTGTGTTTTGCCCTCGTTAGGTTTCTCTCTTTTTCGTTAAACGTGCTCTTTATTGTATATTATAGAGCATGTTACCTTGTTTGAGAGCTTTAAAAACACCCAATGTTTGCTGCTTGAAGGAAATGCCACATTGAAACGGTTTCAGCCGAAGGGTAGTTACAGACAGAGTTTTTGGGCGTTTAAGAACGTATATTAAAGGACTGCGAGACATCAAAGATCTTTATTTCTTGCGAAATTTTAACAACGGCGCAGTTTCCCGATTTACTCATCACTCAATGGCCATGTTATAATTGAAGATACATTTTATTTCCGCTATTTGGAACGCTCTGGGGAAACGAAAAATAGTTCGAAATAGCGGGAATTCGAAATAAGCGAGTTCGAATTAGCGGGATCTAATTGTATCATTTCTTCATCCCTATGTAGGCTGCTGCTGTGTGCTTACTGGTCCCTGTGGAAACAACAACTCTAGGGAGCCTTCAGTCACTTTCAAGAAAAAAAAGCGACGACTGTCCTGGTAATCTTTTACAGATTCACTTTGATGGAAATAGAACCGAGGCAAAATGCAATGGACAATCCACAAAGACCTTAACAACTAGTAAGTCTTAGTAAAAACTTCACTAGTGTTATTGCCCTAAGGTCCCAAATTTACGAACTGATCATTAATTTCTGATACAGAAGCCCATTATATGCGGTTTCTCGAGAGGCGAGAAACCGCGCGGAAACGCGCACAAACTATTATAAAAATGGCTTTAGCTATAGTAGCGTCATTCTTTGGACTAGATCTTACATTGTAAATTTTCAATTCGTATTTTGTAATTATTCTTTATTGTTTATTTGCACACGATTCCACAAGCTGCAAGCTCAATTGCTTATTGTGTTTAAATAAGGGTTACTTACTTACTTACTTACTTACTTACTTACTTACTTACTTACTTACCGTCTTACTTGTGACTTAAGGGAAGCAGAGTCTCTGAGGCAGTTTAAATGCCTACTCGAATGAGATGTATAGGCACGGCATTCGTGGAAAGCAGCTTTTTTATTTTATCATTTTTTATTATATTAGATATTAGGAATTGAAAATATTTGTAGTTTTAGCTGACGAGTTTTTTACCGCGTTAAAATAAATAAAGATTGTCTTGCCCGTATTGTTTAATCGAATGAGATTGAATGTTGTCTAGTAGGATCAGTAATTGAAATTGTTTGAAGAAATGTTCCCTAATAGTGTATTTTGTATTTCAAAGGATTTACGATTGAGGATACCAAAGCCGGAAAGAAGTGCATCCAATACACTGATGAACAAGGTGGTAACACACGCTACTACGCGCTGAAGGTCATTAACAGGACAAGGGTAACACCGACGGTCACTTTTATGGTGAGTTAAAACTACCTATAAGCGTCTAATGGCAAGTTTATTTCATACACACTTTTTACTGATATTATAGTTCTACAGTGGGCCGTACCGGGCCGTAACACTGTCGAATTTATTGGACATGCACTACTAAGGTGAAATTTGGACAGAAGGATGATTTCTTTCCACCTACTCTAGATCTGAAATTCCTGAGTTTGTTGACGTTCTTCATACACAAACGAAACGATTTTGTTGTTTTGGTGCGAGCGATCTAGGAAAACAACAGTATTCAAGAAAAGTAAGAGACTATGATCTAGTATCTTGAAAAAAGTCAATTGGGCTGAAACATTGCCCTGGATCGATCAGCTGTATAATATCCGAAGTCTATATAGAAACATGCAACTCAAGAGCTTTATTGGCTTAGCCATCATGGTATATGAGTAATTCACCTTTTGCTGTTCATTTACAGAAAATATCCATTCATTTGTGTCCAAATTTGTTATATCATGGTCAATATACTATCATTAACACCAATATGACCTTCATTTCCGCGTAAGGAACGTTCAAGAATAACATTTACTTATGTATTAACATTCAAAATCATCAAAAGATAAACAATACTTTCCTTTGACATTCATTGGCTGTAAATGTATTTTCATTTTTGTGGAATAAAATTCGTTGTCACGAAACGACAATCATTTACACTTTTGGACAATCCTTTTTCAACGAAAGACTTTCAATGACTGAATTTGCATGAGAACTCACAATCAATTGCATTATTATACAAGCATATCCATGAAGGTGACAATCATTAGTATGTTGAGACAGACATTACCGTATTTTCAACTAACGTTAAGAGAAAACAATAGTTCTTTAGCGTAATTCTTTTGAACAGAGATGCTGTGGTTCTGTTAGCTTTGATTTCATTAAACCTGCCACAACCGTGGCCAGATTTATCCAACACAGTTGTTTGTTTACATTTTAAATCTGGTCCTTATCGGAAAGTACGTAACCGGAAATGCAAGCAGAGCTCGCGCAGTATTGGGCCTTGTTTTCAATGCATGCCTTGATATAAATAAATGTTATTATGGCTGTAATGTTTGTCTCACCGCACTTAATATTGTCACCTTCACGGATATGGTTATATAATAATGCAATTGATTGTGAGTTCTCATGCAAATTCTCTTATTGAAAGTCTTTTGTTGAAAAAGGATTGTTCAAAAGTGTAGGTGATTGTCGTTTCGTGACAACGAATTTTATTTCGACAGAAATGAAAATACATTTACAGCCAATGAATGTCAAAGGAAAGTATTGTTTATCTTTTGATGATTTTGAATGTTAATACATATGTAAATGTTATTCTTGAACGTTCCTTACGCGGAAATGAAGGTCATATTGGTGTTAATGAGAGTATATTGACCATAATGAAACAAATTTGGAGACAAATGAATGGATATTTTCTGTAAATGAACAGCAAAAGGAGGTGATATATAGATTTAGCCAAGCCTAAAAGCGAAGCTCCTGGACCGGTTTGTTCAAAGCTTGATTAAGCTAACCCAGGATAAGCGAGAATTTTGATTTGATTTTGTAACTTTGCGGTCAGGTTTTCTGTATTTTGTTTAGCCATCTGTTTTGGGTTTGAATAAACTCAAACTACAAAAACAAAAGTTGTGAAAAACATCTGTATAAAAGAGAAATTTATGATTTTGTTAACTTTACCTCCTGGGTTGGCTTTATGTAGACTGAATTTCAGCCGCCTCCTCCGCTCGCTTAGTCACTCGGGGAGAGAGACGTCTGAACGCACTGGGGGACAATGCTGTCCGGTGACGTCACTACCCAAAAACCTGGTAGTGGTTCTGATTGGTTGCCGTGTTAATTTATTCGCCCGACTGGAATAATTTGAATAATTTTATTGCCAAACTTCGCACGTTCAAGATGGCAGAAGAAACAAACAAAGACTTAATCCGCATCAAGAAAAGGCACTTTCAGAATTTCTTAGCGGAAGCGATGTATTCGTAAACTTCCCTACGGGATATTATCAGCTCCACGAAACATTTTACAGACTCATTCCACGCGTCAGATATTTCGATTTGAAAAAAAAAATAGTTACGAAATGACGGCCTTTATTAGTCTTGTAAGCACTGTGCGCAACACTAGTAGCAGATACCAGACCTCTGTGCGTATCGCGCGACCCGGAGATGTTGACAGCTCCGTGTCTAGAGTGAAATGACTGACTGCTCGCCGAGTCCAAGGCTCCTTATATAGCGCGGGTCCTTGTTTAATATATCAGATGTAAGATGGCTCCACTCGTGGCAATTGAACTTTCAAAGCAGCACAGCCGTTTCCCAAACGAAAGCATAGTCGTTATTATTTCGCCATTGTTTGCTTTACAGCGGTTATCAATTACACTCGACCTTCAGTGCAAAAACGTCTTGACAAAACCCAAGGTTTGTTGGACGTCAATCATCTCCTTCTCCTTCCGACTGTATGTGAAATTTACCTGAAAAAAAAAAAAAAAAAAAAAAGGCCGTCGATAAAACGAGGAACATGGAACATTCCGGAACATCCCGGAACATCCAATAATTATCATAATTATGCGAAAAATATGTAAATTTAAATTTTTAAAACTAACATAAACAAAAATAAACTGGTATCAGCTTGAAATATGAAAAGATATTATTGGGGATAGGGGAGTCGGTAGCAGAGGGGTAGGGAGCGTTGCGTATTTATTCAACTGACCACAATGAGTGCAGGCTCCTCTCCTCTTTCCCGCCAATTGCGTCACGTCGCTTTTCAGCACTCTGTTTTTCAACACAAACGTGGACGATTCTGACGACGAATGCCAGGTAATTCATTGCGTCTCCTTTTTTGATCCCTGATTTCTTCAACATCTGAGGTGTTTGTCTAAGCATCATCCAGTTGCTTATTAAGTCAGTGTTCATAGTTTTGTCCCTATTCCATCTTCATGTTGCTATTTAACATTTCCAGTTTTCGCGCCGCTCCACTAGGAACGCCTGGCACTATGACCCACTAAGTGCAGGCTCGGCCTTTCCGGAAGCCCGAGTAACAAGCAAGTTATTATTAATAAACTAGTGGTAATCAAAGATTTATAGAACAGCGCGTTCACGCGCGGTTTTCGCATGTCTGGTTTACTTTGGTGGTGTTCGAATGGCTCAATAGAAAGCTAAGTTTGATCGAATGTCAGATAACCGTGACGAACTGCACATGAAGTTGAACTAGCGATGAATAGATTAAAGCCTGCGGTAAAAGTGTTTTTAATTAATTAAGTATTAACCTGTACTGCACAAACATTTTCCAGGAGATGCATCTGAACTGTTGGCGATACTAAGAATTCAATTTCAGATCGGCAACACTTGTAACAAATATTTCTAGAGACAATGAAGTTTTGACCAGCGACCCCGCAAGACAGCGGGCGCGTCGCCAAATGTTTTTAAAT
Organism: Orbicella faveolata; assembly: GCF_042242905.1. Lineage (NCBI taxonomy): Eukaryota > Metazoa > Cnidaria > Anthozoa > Scleractinia > Merulinidae > Orbicella > Orbicella faveolata. The sequence continues at coordinate 7,033,594 of NW_028301576.1, forward strand.
TTTGTGTTTGTATTTGTTTACACTGTCATCAGAGGTCGAGCAGTCCGAACTAGTTTAGACAAGGAACTCGATGTCGAAGAGTTTCTATTTCTATCTCATGGAGAAACTATTTCTTCATAAGAAATCGTGTATACGCATATCTTTGCATTGACGTAATGAACTTGAATAAAGGAATCACACTCGTGTACCCATACTTTTAAGTCCGATTAATGAGTTCCAACGCCACCACCTTAGTTTTCTGTGAAGAACGAAATCTGGGAATAAAGGACAGTCACATGATTAAACTGACGGTGAACGGCTGGAAGGAATGGATTAGTCTTCCTAGTTGCTAGCCTTCACTCATTGCAGTCACTTTCATTTTTGTTTCCTTTTTCCCTTTTTATGTTTTTGTTTTGTTTCTCTTTTCCGAGCTGATACCAGTTTATTTCTGTTCGATTTAATTTTTTAAAATTTTATTTTACATATTTTCCGCGTAATTATGATAATTATTCGATGTTCCGAGATGTTCCGGAATGTTCCATGTTCAAGGTTTTATCGACGGCCAAAAAAGTCTGTGACCTTGCAGCAGTCCACTCGCAAAAATTATCATTTTACTTTCGGTATGTACGGCTAGCTCACTAAATACATTGACATTAACCCTTCCTTGAAATCTATAAATGAAGACGTTTGCGTTTGTCGGGTTCTTCAACGACCATTCGCATGCATGAACGACCCCAAAATCAAGCAAATCTGCCCGCGAGCGAACAAATTATTTCTGCACGTATTTCTTGGGGCTACGGACTGAACAATACTTAAACCTACTAACTTATGGCTTATTACCTTACAAAATTATAGGGTTTACAAGGAGTTTAAGTCTTGTTCAGTCCGTAGCCCCAAGACAAATACGTACAGAAATAATTTAGTTCGCGGGTACATTTGCTTGACCTCGGGGCCCGGCCTCGGGGTCATTCATGCATGCGAATGGCCGTTGAGAAACCCGATCCGCCCGTTCAGTTTCCAAATTTAAGGAATATTTAATGCCAGTGTATTTAGTGAGCTAGCCGAGCACACTGAAGGTAAAATAATAATTTTTACGCGTGGACTGCTGCAAGCTTTAAGACTTTTTTTTGTAAATTTTGCATCAGTCGGTGAGGAGACGGAGATGATTGGCATCCACCAAAACGTAGGCTTTGTCTAGACGCTTTTGCGCTGAAGGTCGCGTGTTATTAGGCATAAATTACCACATTTGACTCGTGACGTCACCGGACAGCATTATCACTCAGTGCTTTCAGACGTCTCTCTCCCCGAGTGACTCAGCGAGCGGAGGAGGCGGCTCAAATTCAGGCTAGGCTTTATGCAATTATTTACAATAAGTTAACCTGCCACGAACCCGCGGTCGAACCGAAAACTAACACTTGGTCAGCGGTCAACATAAAAAACATGTGACGTCGATGAGCTCTAAAGTTGAGCCTGCGACATGGTCACGTGATACTGGTAAGCGGATACTTTGATTGACAGGTGTCAATTAACCATAACATGGATGTCAAACATCAAAGACGAACCAAGGCTACATGTTGCTGTCAACCTATTAGCTGGATTATGGTCGCCATCTTGCTCGACTCCGCCGTCGGCGTCGGGTGTACGCGCCCACGAACAATAGCTGGTTTTCACATGACGTCACTAAAATTCAAACTACAAAACTATTGATCTTGATGAGATTTTACTGTAATGATGTATAAGAGCAGCTGAAAACAAACATTCATACAAATTTTCGTTCCGAATGGTTTCTTGGTTTTGTGATACCCTACGCTTCAATTTCTAAGCTTTTGCGTGACGCGGCATTTACATGACGGCCTAGAGAGCTGTCATGATGGTTAAAAAAGAGACTTATTTCAGGGAATTTGGCTGTCTGAACAGTTCATGTCTTAGAAAAAGTATTATTTGAATGTTTTAGAGTTCCTCGAGAGATAAATTCATGCTTTTGTAGCAAAACTCAGAGACAGATGTTTCTGTTGGTTTCCGGTCGCCATGTTGGTGATGTTGGTGCTCATATGGATGGACACCAGCATGGCGTCTCCATACAAATCTCTATAAATTTGGGTAAAAAACTTCTCCGCATATCTTGCATCAAAAAAGAAATGCTGTGACCAGAATCTTGGCGAGAGGCTTTACATATTTACCTTATTTCATTTCCCGGATTCTGGACTTTGATTTTTATTTTGATCTATTTTGAATGGCGTGACACTGAAAACCAGCAATACTGCTAGCCATGATAACCATGAGAAAATCAATGCATGGGCTTCCTTTTATTTCCTATATGAGTTTTCCCCTTCGATTTATAACCCGCGCGTCGCGCTTGGGCCATAAATCGAAAGGGAAAAAACTCGGTCCGTAACTTACAGTACGGACCTCGAACTCGGTTAGTAAGAGGTATTTATAACCCACCCATTAATTTTGGCGCGATTTTATTGGTTACTTTACGTCGCGTGGTGAAAACTCACAGGACAGTTATCACGCAATAACCCCCGCCTCAGTCGATATTTGTCCTCCGATTGCTTCCGTGGAAGAGAAACACAGTCAGTACTAGAGTTTCAAATTTTCTTTTCTCTTACCTGGAAGGAAACCAAACTCGCTTTGTTGAGCGTAGCGATAGTGACATTAAATAGCTGGTCGCAAATGCGTGTACATGTACCATCCGCCACGCTATCGTAAAATAATTGTTTTAAAATTTTCTAAATTATACGGCGGCGCGAAGATAACAATGTTATTTTCGAGTAGTAAAATATTGTTTTGAACACAAGAAAATTAATTCATATCTTTAAGCCACCGTGAAAAAGCGAGAAATGACGTCATCACTAGTATCCTCTTCACTAGCGAGGATATGGAAAATACGCCACTCGGGTTCCGGATGTGGTTTTGTATGAATTGTACGAGTTATGTATTTCCCAGTACCCGTCTCTTGTGTCTACATGCCCCTTATGTGGGCTATACATGTATGTGCGACCCCAAAGGCTATGGTTTGGTCAGAAATAGAGTTTCAATTTTGGTCCTTCCGTTCTGATATAGGGTATGATTTTCGCACTCTAGTCTCGGGTAGATTGGGTATCCCTTAACAATGCCTGTTACATTGGTCTGACACAGGGTATTGATTTAAGGGTGGTCATGATCAGGTCTTGAAAAATGAGGGAAAATTGCAGATTTTGGTCACAGGGAAAGGGTTTTTGGAAGCGGGCCGCACACTCAAACCCAGTTTTTTCTGGGAGTACAACTCCTGGAAGCAACAAGTAAATATCTGTTTAGCCATGTAAAACGAGAGTTTGTTATGAGCGGAATGTTAATTGATTATTGTTTTCTTTCAATTGCTTTCACAGAATGAGCGATGCAACTATTCAACTGATGATGCTTTCCTGTTTGATGAGGAATGGCAACCACCCCATTATAGATATTATAAACACACGCTTCCTGATAACACTAGTTTATACCTAGGAGTAAGTAAGAACTGCACTGATGAGAGATTGTATCTAATCTGCAGAAACAGCAACATCGGTAGCAACAGCAAAACCCGTGACAGGCGCTGTACATTTCGATGGAAGTCATGAATCAATTAATCAATCGATCGACCATTGAATTGATGAATAAGAGAGTAAATAAATAAATCTAAGCGTGAAATAATTATGAAATAGAAAACATGCACCGTGTTTCTATCAAGGTTTAGTATAAATCTACTAGCGTTCCGGTCACGAATGCCGCGCCGTTAATTATCTGATTGGCTAAGCCACTCACTATCTATATTGCCTGCGCCCTCGTCAATTATCACGCAATAGAAATCTCGAGCTCATAATCTAATTGTGTAATAGAAACACAGTGTTTCTATTTAACAAATTGACGTCAGTTTTTCATGCGTTTGTCGTACTATTAATCATGAATTTCGTCATAACATTGTCAAAGTAGCAGTGGATCCGCAGACTACTTTGACAATGTTATGACGAAATTAATTGTCAATAACAGGGCAGAGACATGAAACACTGACGTCAATTTGTTTTTTACAAGAACAAATTGTCCGCTGTCGATCGTTGACGCATCGCAAAAAATAAAATTCCTGGGTCTGTCCGCATATTGACCGTGAAATTTAACCAATGCATGAGGGCGCGAGATTTTCTGCAATTATTGTAAAAAAAAAAAAAACTCGATAGAAACACGGAGAATAAGCTTTCCATTTTTTTTTTTTTGAAATTTTCGCGGCGAAAAAAAAAACAAAAAAAAACAGCAAAAGTTGTTTACTTCGATCATCAAAATGTAAATTCTCTTTGCGTTGACTGTAGCAGTAGGTTTAGTACGCAAAGTCTTTACAAAGTATTAAACTGGAAAGAGGCAGTGGCGGGAATTTTAGAGAAAGCAGCTGATTAAGCTAGAGGTTGTTTGGTGATTTTGAGAAGACGGATAGTTAACTGTAATTGTTATCATGCATGTTAAAAATAAAAATGCGACAATAGTAATCACACGATGAATCTGTATTGGTATCAAGTGTTTTTTTGTTTCACCTCAGCGGAGAGGTCTCTTTTGAGCTAGAGTCCTAGGTGTAATCAAGTGTCGCTTTTAAATCTGAACTTAGCTGGTTAACTTTGCGAGGCCTGAAGCCATAGTCAGATATCTAAAGACCGCTTCTTTCTTATATCCTGGGCCTCGGCGCTGCGGGAGGGGGTGGGTGGGTGGGAAGTTGGAAAAAATATCCTGGAAGCAATTGTGCAAAACAAAGCACCGAAAAAAGAAACATATAGAAGAAATCGGAAAAAAAAACCTCTTAAAGGAACTGACGTTGAAAAAAAAAATCTTGCTCGGAAAAATTGCCAATTGCCCGACTCCTAAAGTAAATCGGTCTGTCCTGCGTCCAGACAATACCAGAGCGTGTGTGTCCCTGCTGCATGGTTAGTCCTCAGGCGTCACTTCAACGGTCGGATTGTGGACCATGTGGAATTTTGGGCCTCTTCCCAGAAAACGTTGCGGTTCCTGTTTAATTCGAATTCCTATCTTTCATTACGAAATGCGACAGCGTCTGGTGACGAAACATCGTCCCACGGTCTTATAAATCGGTCTACCTTCTTCTTCCAGCAACCCTTTTGCTTAGCACCAAGAATCGGGATCTTTCGGGAAGCCACTCATACGTCACATTGATAATAGGCTCCCTGTACGCATGTTTAGAAACCGTTCTTGAGCTTGGAGACATGCGCTCAACATGCATGTTCAACCAAGTCAGAACTAACATTTTCTGGTTTCCGATTTTTGATTTGTTCAGAGCTTCATGATTTCGGTCCGCCAAACCAAAAACGCAGCCTCTGGGGCGAAATTTCCCCTAGGGTTTGTGCTACTTCAGGACACACCCAGAAATGGACATGCCTGTCCGTGCTTTTGTCTGAACAAATTAAGGTGGCTGAACACAGTTTTTGATACCTGTGTTCATTCACCTTTTTCTCTAAAACCCTTGATCCCTTGGTCGCCAAAAATGGCAGCAAGCAAGTTAACAACACAAACTTGGTTTTTCGATGGTTAGGCCTTTAAAATCGGTTTTGTTTATTTGCAGAATCTAGTCATTAGATATTCTTTATAATTTGCATGCAACAATCTTGTAACGATTCTCACAAGTTAACACCATTTTGTTAATAATTTAACAGAGAGATCTTTAATTATCCCTTGTTGAAGGTTCACCGGAACATTCAGAATTTCCTTTGGTAAAGTTCAATTATTTTCAATACTCCAGTTACTTATTTCCTTAAGTATTTTCGTGCCAAATTTCGTGAAATTCTAATGAGTGGTTTTCGAGTAATAGGCGTATTTCCGAGAGTGCAATTTTCGTTCAATCGCAATTTTTTGACTTACTACGCATGCGCTGCATTTAACTGGGTTCTTTCGGTAACAAAGAAAAAGCTGAGAATTGCTGGTTTCTTTGCATCGTTACCTTTTCTAACATATCTTTCTAGTAAAAGACTAAAGCCATCAATACACTGGGTTCAATTATAGAGAAAAATAACGCAGATAGTGCAGGTGTTGAGTAAATAAAATGATCGCTGTATTGGCGGCATGTTTGTTTTTTTTTTTTGCAATCCTTGTGCGCGCGCTGAATTGCATCAGCAAAAGCGCGCGCGAAAACTGTGTTCGGCCACCTTAAAGGCGAGAGAAAACCCGTAGTATAATATAAACCCAAATATGTTTGGTTAGTTCCGCGGGCAAGATGAGGTCGAGATCGCCACTCTATAGTGTGATGGTCTCATTTTATAAATCCTGTATTGACCGAGCTTATTCTGTCAAGACTGGCTGGTTACTGGCATCGCTCTTTGCTGCGGCATTATATGAAGCTCAAGCTGCGTTCATTGTGTCGAAGCCAAAATATCTTTGAGTATGATTCTAGTTAACAATTATTCCACGAGCGGGCGTTGGACATGAGATCATAGATAGCCAACGAGGCACGTAGTGCTGAGTTGGATATGATTGTTTGTTTGTTTGTTTTTTTTTTATCAAAAATGACCCCAAAATAAATATAAAACTAAACTAAACTAAAATTAAAAACGCTTCCCCGCCCAACCCCCCGCCCGCTCCCAGAAAAAAAAAAAAAAAAAAAAAACGCCTACGCTAAATATATTCATAGAGCATGGTACAAAAAAAAAAAAAAAATGAAGATGAAGATGGACATTCGTGAGTGACGCCAATGAACTATTTCAACGTAAGTAACACTCTTTTAGTAGCATTGTCGCTATTTATGCTATCTTCGAAAAGGGCTTTTTAAACCTGCCGTGTGGCACTAAATTTTCACGGGAGTTTAGTTTTGCTAATCGGCGATATTTTTTATTTTGCGAGAACTGATTTTTGCGATTGTAGAAAACTTGTTTTTCTTACTGGGTAATAACCTTTGCCATCTTCACGAAGTCCCGTTAAAATATCTCTGACAAACCGAGTTCGCGAGCAGTACTGTAAGTTAAGGACCGAGATTTTTTCCCCATCTATTTATGGTCCAAGGGCGAAGCGCGCGGGCCATAAATCAGAGGGGAAAAATGAGGAACGTAACTTACAGTACGGACCAAGAAAACGAGGTTAGGCCTGGGTCGCGCTAGAGCCAATTTTGTTTGTATAAGTAATAAATCTGTCAACAAGTAGCATAAAATAAGTACGACCCCAGTTTCAAAAACTTACCAAATTTTTGAGGATTGCCAAAATTTCGCCAATTTTCAATTTTCGCTTGCGAGGAATTTGCCAGTCTATCGCGACCGAAAAGTAAAATAAAAAGATTGCTAGTTTGAGTTTCGCCTGAATTGTAAGCAACGTTTGATGTTTCATCAAGGCCCAATAACTTTACGTCCGTAGATACTGCTCAGTTTTATTTGTGTAAAAATCCAGTAAATTCTCTGTTGTCGAGGAATGAGAGCGCCCGCCGATACGTGTTTTGTACAGTCAGTAAACATGACAAATTGGACTTCCGCCGCACTTTCGTGTGAAAGCGTACATCGAACTCAAACAATAACTCTCTAGTTTTTAAATAGGCCCTTTGCACGATCCGGTCACATGGTACAAAATCAGACATGCTGGTGAGCAAGTTGCGCAGTGGAACTTCCAAAGCAATGCAACTCGTACCAGTCCACCTGGATCTTCCTTAGTTTTGGAAGTCCCACTGCGCAACTTGCTCACCAGCATATGTGATTTTGTACCATGTGACCGTATCGTGCAAAGGGCCTATTTAAGTAAGATTGATAAATGTTTGAGAACATATTAAAAGCTAAGCTGGAAATACGTGAATAAAGCCGAAATAATCAGCAAAGCTTCAATGACGCTTTCTTTAATCAACTTCGAATAACGATTTCGATTTTGTTGATCGAGTTTATTTTATCAAAACTCCCTGTCTATTTTCATTTTCGCAGTGCAAAACTTCACTATGCTTATGCTGAAGAAACACACATGATGTTAGTAGCCTTTTTTGCGTTCGTGAAATTTGTTGTAGCATCTCATCATAAAAGATAACGAAAGAAATCTTTGCCAAGATTTGTTGACAATTGAAAACACCGACTCGGACTTGAAAGTGCACGAGCTGCACAATGCAAATGAGCTAATTGTACGCGTCAGACTTTCCTTTCAAAAACTTTTGCAAACTCACCAAACAAGCATAAACAATAAGAAACCATCAAAACAGGTTTGGGTTATGATTAACCGTTGTCCGGAAAACTCACAAATTAATTCGATACCAGAATATAGAGTTTTCTTGCTATATTCCTAAGTCAGAACAAACGCAAAAACATACGCGTAAGGCTTACAACAAGCGCGAGCAGATCTTATTATTCATTCCGAGCGCGAGATTGAAGTCTTGTTTTCGACCCTGAAAAACCCACCTTTTCCTTTAGCTCAGGGCATAAAACTACATATAAGCGCCCTGGTTCGTATTCCCTGCCTTATTCCCTGCCATCGCGGTGAAAAATACGCAAGAGAATCTCGCAACTCTCACCATTTGATCACGCAACGTGACAGCATTCACGCGAGAGCCCCCGACATGTGCGTGGAACAGCGCGGATATATGACGTCAGGATGGCGCAATTTGTTCTAAAAATGGAAAAATTGTCCCATATCATAGGTGCGCGCGGATCCCAAGACTTACGGTCTCCGTCCCCGATTATGACTCCTGATTCAAGCTCTTAGGAAAGAATAGTTCTTCAAAAATAATGAAGGATATTTGATGAATTGATTTGAATAGCTCCGCTGTAAACTCATCGATGCGGAGAAGGGTGGAGGAGTCGACAGGGCGTAGAGCCTAAAATGTTCAGAAAGCGTTGAGAGCGCCTGGTACAAGCGGTTCCTCTCAGTCTTTAGAACACTGTTTTGAAAAATACAGGAAGACCTTGTATATTCGACGGTATTACGCCTAACCATCCTATCATGATTGTCGGGGTAAAAACATGATTGAATTTCTATTTGTTTGCATATAGAAACTGAGTGAGAATGCAAATAACTGTCCTTGTTAAAAGCAACTTGAAACACATCATACCGGAATCATCTTTTCGCGAGTTTACGTGATAACAAGTTCCTGTTAATTATCGCCAGTGTAACCCCCCAGCATTAATAGAATTAGGAACAACTTCTACTCACGGATGAGTAAGAGCAAAACTATGATAGGACCTTGAAAACTTGACACCTCGTTGACCACATTTTCGCATTAATTAATTTACCGAATCATATGCACCCATCAAGGGGAGAAAACGCGTTTTTTTAATGAGCACGTAGATAATTTGTTATGAACAATATTCTTGAGGGGGTGAGACCATACGTGTTGTGCGTGACACGCAGTGAAGGACATTACTACCGTAAAGTTTGCGAAAGTGTTGGCACGTTGGCCAAATATCTCCGTAGTTCGATTTCCCTCAATTCCTGGCAACGATGAGCTCTCAAGCCTACTGCACGAGTAATCCTTATCTAAGAGGGGTTCAACGTCGAACGGGGAAGGAGGGGGGTGGTCAATCTTTGTACCTTAAAGAGTAAACAGATCATTGTAATGAATGGTTTTGCAAGCAACACACTCCAGAGGGAGTGAACTAATCCTGTGCGATGCGACCTGTTGCATAGAACGAGCTGTATTCAATGAGGGTCTGAATGAGGTTCACCGACTGGCGACAAAGGGCGAAAAATATTACTGACTACTGACAACACGAGGAAAAATGTAGCGACTAGCGACAAAGAAATTAACTGAGATTTACCGACAACTAGCCTGCGAACGCAGACGTATGTCTCCGCCGAAAATAACGTCTGGGAACCCGTAGGAATTTTAAGATAATCACAGCTTAACTCAAGTAGCCCTAGAACTACTGCGCGAGGTATTCGCTGCGAGGAGCACTAGAGTTTCATTTTATCATGGAATCTGATTGGCCAAAGAGAAACAAAAGTCATTACGTCACAGAAATCGTTTGCTGGCTCGGGTTCGCAGACGTTATTTTCGGCGGAGACAAGTGACAGCCTGAAATACGTCTACGTTCGCAGGCTAACGGACAACCGACAAAGGTCGAAAATTTTAACCGGCAACCGACAAAGTAATGAAATTTTTTAACCGACAACGGACGCGTGGTGCCCCCCCCCCCTCCATTTAGACCCTCTTCAATTTCACCACAGTTTTTAAAAAGTCGCTATTTTAAGGTTAAATAGGTGCTCAATACTTTTAGAATTAATGTAAAGGAATAGAATATTGCATTTGAATGTTCAAGAAAAACAAAACATGTCCAAGGGAAACAAAACTCAATCAAGGTATCTGTTTTCGGCAAATAAACTGTCCGATGTGTCACAATTGGGAAACAGTCACCCCTCTTGTGCTAAGAATCTGAGTCGTTGGTTATCAATACTGTCAATAGCGTTCTTCAGTCGTAGATTGCTGTCGAGGTTACATTTCAAGGCAAGATATCAGTGTTTTCATGATCGATATTCGAGCGAATGACCTCTTGAACCAAGATATAAAGTAATATGTGCAGTTGAAACGTAGCGCCGGCATAAAATTCTCTGCGTATCATTTGAAGCCGTCGAGGTAACCTAAAGGGTCCTAAAGTCTCTCCATTTTTAAGAACAATTAGTGGTTGTCGTCACACAGCCTCATTTAATTTAGCAAATAAGTAATACTAGTATAAAAAAATTAATGAGGGTTTACACACGTATGTGAAAATGATATAGGCTCATTGCAAATTAAGTTGTTTGTCTTTCAATTGAATACTTCAATCTTAATTAACAAATCTCAACAAGAGATATTCTTTTGATCTCAGTTGATATTTTCCCTTGGTATCAAAAGTGTGAACGGTTAATTCCTTTTGATGGTCGAGATCCAGCTATCGCTAACAAATCTTGTGAATAGACAATAAAACGGTATGATGAAATAGTAAAAAAGTCAGTGTCAAGGACATGTAAATAAGATGTTCCGACTTCCTTGAGCGACACAGTACTTATCAAACCATCCGTGGTAGAAGCGGATGGCGGGGGCTGACCTGAAAGAAAATCAGTCGAATCAAACATTTTCGGTCCCTTTAGATCTCAATTTTTCCATGCAAATTGTTGGGTGTTTAGCTAATTGAACCGATTAATCGATATTATATTGCTTCTTCATACGATCTACCTCAGAGGAAGTTTGTTTGTTCTTAGAGCGTCCATCGAAACTTAACTGCTCCCCTTGAAATACCGGTTATATGAACAACCTGATCTTAACTGACCATAGCTCAAACAAAAATACCTGACATCATTATGTAATGCTTTTTAGAATCAGGTCCGCTGTCGAACAAATTCCATTCATTTTCTATGAATTATATAGTGCAAATAAAATTAAATGAACCATGGTGTAAAAGAAATTTCTAGCTCTGAATATTTTATAGTTATCCATCTGAAAGAAATAACTGGGCAGAGATCAGGCTAAATGGATTTCACATGTACTTTTCTAGTAAGGAATATTGCTACTAAGGTTATTGCAATCTTAGATTTTATGATTCTGAAAGTTTAAGTTTAAAAGGGCTTATGTTTTGTATTTTGCCCCCGTTAAGGTCCTCAGTCTTTTTTGTTAAGCGTCTTCTTAATGATCTATTAGGGGACGTTAAATATACGGTACGCCCTGCACAATGTTTGCTGCTTGCAAGAATTGAAATGCCAGATTGAAACGCGGGTTTCTGAAGGGTAGTTTCGCACAGAGTTTTTGGGCGTTCAAGAGCATATTTCAAAGGACTGCGAGACAAAAAAATATTATGACGAGCACATCAAAGTTCTATAATTCGTGTTCAATTTTAACATACGACATTTATCGATGTATTAATCAATGAACGACCATGCTACAATTGGACATATACAGGCTGCAGTTATGTGTTTACTGGTCCCTGTGGAAGCCAGAGCAAACTGGCGGAGACCTGCAACAGCTATCAGCCTTCAGTCATTTTTAAGAAAAGAAGACGACTGCCAAGCTGGTAATCTTTTACAGATTCACTTTGTTGGAGGTACGACCCGGGCAAGATGGTACATCTACAAAGACCTTAACAACTAGTAAGTCACAGTAAAAACTACATCACCCCACAGTGTATGCTATAGTGTTATTGCTTAAGGTCCCAAATTTAGGGAGATTGTTGCTTTCTGATGCAGCTGTGCTACCTTTTTTTATTGCATGTTATTGAGTCTTGTTTAGTTACAATATTAACTGAAATTGTTTTCAGAAGTTTTCCCTAATAGTGTATTTTGTATTTCAAAGAATTTACGATTGAGGATACCGGAGGAAAAACGTGTATTCAATACACTGATGAACAAGGCGGTAACACACGGTACTATGCGCTGAAGGTCGTTGACAGGGCGACGGTCACGCCGACAGTCACTTTTAAAACTACCTTTTAGCGTCTTTTAGCAAGTTTATTTTATATACACTTTTTACTGATATTATAGTTCTACTGAGGGCCGTACCGTACCAATACAAAGTTGAAGTTTGAACGAAACAGTGGCTTTCTTTCCACTTAATCTGAAATCCCTGAGTTTGTGAACGTTCTTCGCTCAAACGAAACCGTTTCGATTTTGCCGTTATTTTGGTGCGAGCGATCTATGAAACTAAAAAACAGTGTTCAAGAAAAGTCAATTTGGTTGAAACATTGCACAATATCAGCTGTGAAATATCGGAAGTCTATATATGATATTATCAGGAGCCATCATGGCTCCACACTATTTCCACTATTTACACTATTTCCCCGATGATCGGGGACGGAGACCGTAAGTCTTGGGATCCGCGCGCACCTATGATATGGGACAATTTTTCTATTTTTAGAGCAAATTGCGCCATCCTGACGTCATATATCCGCGTGGATCCACGCACATGTCGAGGGTTCTTGCGTGGATGTTGTCACGTTGCGTGATCAAATGGTGGGAGTTGAAAGACCTTTGGGGATTATCTTGCGTATTTTTCACAGCGTAGGTAGGAAATAAGGCAGGGAATACGAACCAGGGCGCTTATATGTAGTTTTACGTTATTCGAAGTTGATCAAAGAAAGCATCATCGTACATCTCGTACTTTGCTGATTATTTCTGACTTATTCGCATATTTTCAGCTTAGCTTTTAATATGTTCTCAAACACTTATCAATCTTAAACATATTTAAAAACTACAGAGTTATTGTTTGAGTTCGATGTACGCTTTCACACGAAAGTGCGGCGGAAGTACAATTTGTCATGTTTACTGACTGTACAAAACACGCATCGGCGGGCGCTCTCGTTCATCGACAACAGAGAATTTACTGGATTTTACGCGAATAAAACTGAGCAGTATCTACGGACGTAAAGTTATTGGCCTTGATGAAACATCAAGCGTTGCTTACAATTCAGGCGAAACTCAAACTAGCAAATTTTGTTTTACTTTTCGGTCGCGATAGACTGACAAATTCCTCGCAAGCGGGTAGCAAGAGGAGCTAGGAAACTATGAAGTCCTGAAGTTCTGCTATATCTAAATATATCCAGCTAGTTTTTTGCTGTGTAATGGAAAAGCTGTCAATCTTCAACATATGTGAAATTTAAAGTGGGGTAATGTATAGCTCATGTAACAGAAGCATCCGTCGGAACACAACTTGGTCAGCGATATATATCTAAGCCCAAAGCGGAACATACCTAAATTCGACACTGTCTTACTTCACTCAAACTGGAGCAGCTTACGACGAAAATACTTAAGCAAAATTCCAACGGACGTAAACGCGTTGAGTTGTGGGCCAGAACATGAAAAATGTCGGGAATTTCGGACGCCATTTCCCCCGCGCGACATCTGCAAAAATCTTCGCAGCATGTACGCGCGTGTGCCGCAGGCGATGGCGCAATTTGTTCTAAAAATAGAATTATTGTCCCATATCATGGGGACAACCCCAATACTAGAACTGGCGCGCGCTTACGGTCTCCGTCCCCGATTATGGCTCCTGATATTATTTAAAACTGTATCATTGGATGATACACCTTATTCCAAAATGGCCGCCATTTAAGTATTCTTTTGTTTACTTGGAAATTAGCCCTTGTTGCCTTGTTCTTAGACTCGAAATTCAAAAGAATATTTTCCCTTAAACGAGGCAACAAGGGCTCATTTTCAAATAAACAAAAGAATACTAAAATGACGGCCATTTTGGAATAAGGTGTATGCAACTGAAGAGTTTACATTGGCTTAGCCATCATGATATACGAGTAATTATATCATGCACTACAAATATGGTGGGCGTGCCCGTAAGAATTTTTTATTTTTGGGGCGTTTTTGTTTTCATTTTAGTTTAGTTTTCTATTTTGGGGCGTTTTTGTAATAAAACAATTATTACACTCGCGCTTGTTGAATATGAGATGATTACATCCAACTCGGCGCTACGCGTCTCGACAGCCATCGTTGGCTATATATGGGCGGCCGTCACCACCAAAAATACAAGATTATTAAACGGCACAGACAAAACATAAATGGTTTAGTGATGGTTTGCGAAATGGAATAAATGATTGACAAATGATACTGTCTAAATACAAATAGTTAGGTGTTCTTGTGTTAAACGGTCTACTGAAACAGAAGTGATTTAGACAATTTAGAAATGGTTCAGTCACCCATGTCAAAATGGAACAAACTAGTAAGAATCAGTTTATTTAAATGAGAATCCATCTGATTACGATACGTGGAATGATCAGGTCTGACAACAAACGGTCATGTGTTCTGTTTCAAAATGGTGTAATTAATGGTGGGACGGTCGAGGTAATCGACAAATCATTTAATTCACCAAGAAATGGTTCAACTCACCAACCAATGGTTTAGTGTAGTGCCAACTGATTTAATGCAGACACAAACAGTGCAGTACGAAGTCAAATCATTCGTGCAAACAGCAAATAGCTTAACTTAATGTTGGGCTGTTCAGTCATAGAAGGAATGGTCCAGTGTAATTAGAAATGATTGAACGAAATTAAAAGTGATTTAGCGTGTCACGAAACGAAACAACCGTCTTTGCGCGCCGAACCGCAAAAAATACAACAGTGAAGTGGACAAGTCAAGATTGAAATGGATCAGTCGATGCGGGGTCTGACGTAATACCATCATATTTGGCGCCATATTAGCAGAATGAATGACCGTGACTCGGGTCACACCGACTCAGCGAGCTTGGGGAAGCGTGTTACGGACAACTTCGTTAAGTTTGCTTCGTTTTATTTCATTTTGCAATGCATTTCTGTCCAGAAGATATGTCTTTGAGAGTGCCAGAGGGAACCTAGAAGTTATGGCAATATTTATGAGATCGGATAGGATATTATATCAGGGTCAAAGAAGGTTAAAGTCACGAGCCTGAACTCAAAGGAAATGATGACACCTCCAGTTTACTCACCGTTGTTCTTTGTCTTGTTTCAGATTTCATTTTCTTGGACTATTTTCCACTATGGTATGGATTTTGCTCTATATTTTAACGCTATGTTTTAAATTAACAATGCTGATTGCATAGATATATGCTGAGGCAATTCGATCACATCAAAACGATTGTCGTCGGAAATAGTGTAACAAACAACTGAGCCGCCTACTCACCTCTTTGCTGATCTTTATCTGAAATATGTGGTACTTGGCGATGCTTTGAATGAAAACTTTATTCACTTTACTCTAACAGTTGATTGTCGTTAAGATACCTTGGTTCTTGGTCAGTCGCTTTATAGGAAAATACTAGTAAATTTTGAGGGGGTCGGGGTGTACATTTTTTTCGTACACTACTAATTGTCGCGCATGTGTTTTTCTTTTATCATTTTCTAGGATATTTCTTAACACTATTTTTCTTTGCCTGAAATTTTTCTCTTGCTAATTCCGGCTATGAATTTTTTATTTTACGATGACTGCAGAAATTCTTGCTCGCTAATTGGCTAATTTTTATCGTCAATAAGCGGACAGACACTAGAATTTATGATTTATAATTTATTGACAGTTTGTTATCACTTTTTCATGCGTCTGTCCTGTTATTGATCATGAATTTCGTCATAACATTGTCAAACTAGCTGTGGATACACGAGGCGATAGCCGAGTGGATTCGCAGACTACTTTGACAATGTTATGAGGAAATTCATTGTCAATAACAGGACAGACGCATGAAAAAACGAACGTCAATTTGTGAACTTTGTAATCCTGTATAGGAGAAAAGATGGCGGCTGTACATTCCGTCAAGTACAATGAAAGCCATATTTTTGCAGTATTTTCCCTTTGCTAACCACATTGTGTATTCTAAGTTTGAAGGTTTTGGAACGTTTCCGTGACTTTTTATAACGCTGTTTAACTTCCCTGCGCTAAGAATTATGGGGAAATGTACCAGTCGCCATCTTTTTACCTACGGCGGATTGCTCAACCCCCTCCCCTGTCATCCCCTCCCATACTTGCAAAATAAATATGAACGACATCACAATTCGTGCTAGAAAGAAAACCATAGAGAACGCGGTAGGATAACGCTTGGTCAGGGAGGAAAGAGAATTTTAAAGCCATCAACTCCTTTTGATTTTCTTCATTGAAATTTGACCTATACTCTAATCTTAACACTCAGAATAATGCGATGGATTTCCAGCAACAACTCGCGTCAGAGCTGAAGGCAATTATTGAAGATCTTGAAAGAGGAGATCGGGGTCGTGGGTCAGAGCCAATTGCTATGAGACTTGAGAGTCTCATTGAAACTGCGCTTCTCAATGGGGATATTTCCTTAGAATCTGTGGACTTGATGAATCAGGCTCATCAACAGTTAACGACGGCTTCGTATGGGGAAACATCATCATTCACATCGTATCAAGCACCCATTCAGAGTGGAGAAGGGCGACGTTGAGACCTAAATTTGTGATTCCTGAGCAACAGCTCGTGTTTTTTAAAGGT
This sequence comes from Orbicella faveolata, assembly GCF_042242905.1. NCBI lineage: Eukaryota > Metazoa > Cnidaria > Anthozoa > Scleractinia > Merulinidae > Orbicella > Orbicella faveolata. The sequence continues at coordinate 7,050,424 of NW_028301576.1, forward strand.
AATTCCAAAACGAACAATAGAAAAAAAGTCATGTTTTCTACAGTCCATTTATGTTACACGCAATGACAAAGACCATGAAATTAATCTTCTACAGAAAATCATTTCAGCCATCAAGAGATAACTGCGATGCTAGGTGTGAGCAAGCGTACAGTTGAAAACAGGATTGCGGAGTATGCACTTACCAACCGGTCCCGCTACAGTGATATCGACGATTACATGCTGGACTCCTTTGTTAAAAATATCATGGTTAACTTACCTAGGTCTGGTAAGCCTTGTAAAAACATAATGCATAATTATTTACAATATAAATCGAATGGCAGATTACTAGCCATGCGCAACATATTTAAATACAGAAATATTTTATTATATTTTATCTTATTCAGATAAAGCCATGTAAAATGTAATTCCCATCAAGTACAGGGCCTGTAAATCCCACGGAAAGGGTAAAAATATGACACACCCTAAGAGAACATCGTCCTATGTCTCTTCATCGTGCCGTTATCCGATTTTTAAATTGTAATTCCCTGAAAATTTTCCTCATAGGATCACGTCCTTTGTTGGTTACAGTTTCTCTTCTGTGCATTCTACTTTACCACTTCCGTTAATGACAAATACTTAGCTAGGTATAATTTACTTTTGAATCTACAGGGTTGAAAACTATAGAGGGCTATCTACATTCACAAGGAATAAGTGTGCAGAGGGCGAGGCTAAGAAGCGCTGTCAAGAGAGTAGACCCTGTCGGTCGGCGATTACGAGCCATTAGACCCATTAGAAGACGGGTTTATAATGTCAGTTCCCCTCTTGCCCTGTGGCATATGGACGGAAATCATAAACTTATACGGTACCTATTATTCGTCTAAATAATTGACTTCTATTATGCGGCTCATGCTGCCATAAAACAAGTATTTCATGTGCTGCGAGATGACTTCCCTAGGCTCTTGCTTCCTCTGCATATTGATCATTTGTATTTTACCAATTGAACGGCACCTTGGATTCCATTACTATTATGTATTAATTTGTATGCTAGGTGGCGATTTGCGGTTCATGGCTGCATAGATGGTTACAGTCGCACGGTCGTATACTTGAGATGTAACACAGACAACACGTCAGCCACAGTTTTGAAACTATTTGAAGAAGCAGTATTCAAATGGGGGCTATCCTCACGAGTAAGAGGCGATATGGGTGTCGAAAACAGAGATGTAGCTTATTACATGCTGAATCACAGTGCAAGAGGACCTGGCAGACGAAGTTATATAACGGGAAGAAGTGTCCACAACGCCCGCATCGAACGACTTTGGAGGGATGTGTTTCAAACAGTACTTTCAGTCTTTTACGATCTCTTCGTTTCTCTTCAAAGCTGGGGATATCTCGACCCGGACAATGAGGAGCATTTATTGTGCCTTCAGTATGTATACAATCCAGTTATCAACAACTGCCTCAATAATTTCAGTCTCTCTTGGAACAATCACAAGATACGCACCGCAGGTCACAAAAACCCCCTGCAGCTCTTTATTTTGGGGATGCAACAAATAGGGTGTGAAGGCGGCACATTAGGATCGGAATACTTTGAAATCTTGGATGAGGTTAGCACTACGGGGAAATTTTTTTTTTTTTTTAATATGACATCGACAAATCTGGGTCGCACTCTAAATCCAGTTTGCGAGAAGAAATACACTGCATGGCCAAAAATTATTTTCATTTCTCGTTGGCATTGGCACGAAGAATAACTGAAAGAAAAAGTTGAAAGCTGTAAATACTTTACTAAGTCTTGGTGGACTAGCGCGTATGGTTTTTAGGTTCCTTTCTAGTCTTTGCCACAGGCGTTATTTTTGATATTTAGTGAAAATTGATGAAATAAAATTAGCAAAAAACGCGCCGAGTGCATTGTTGGGATATACAAGCATGCAATGAGAGAAGTGCTTCGTGCTTCTCGCAACTGCAATCCCTCAACAATACACTCGGAGCGTTTTAATATTACTGTAATAATGCACGTGAAGTAGGGCGCGTGCTCTATTGGAGATATAATGCATTTTACCAATCGTGGCCCGCTTAACTCTTCGAACATTTTGCAAAATGATTTAAACGCACTTATATTGGTAAATGTTACTAACTCAGTAAACAGACATCACGCAAATCTTTTTCAGAGCGATGTTTCCACGTATGGAGTAGACCCTTTGGGGACACTTCCGGAGGAAAGTGAAGAGGAAGGTGTTGTTGTCCCTCAAACCGTGTGTCCACTGGATTCCAATTCCTTGCTAAGTTTTAAAGAGAGAATGTCGGGCGTTCAGGGAGAAGACAACTGGGATATAGCACCCTATCTTCATGTGATAGACATTATTAATCAGCTTAAAACCTAAGCAAGCAGTTACCATGCCGTTCTATCGTATGGACCCAAAGCCAGTTCTTTGTATCGTTTCATGATATCTTTATTGATTTCTCTATTGCTGTCATTAATGGACCGCAAGCAGGTCACTTAAGTGTAAGCAGCAAACCGCACTGAAAGGTCAACAAGGACCACGTTACCGACAACTTTCGGATAATGGATTGCACTTGCGTGGGTCCATTCAGTACCATTTACACAAGGATTAAATGCTACCAAAAACGTCGGAATTAAATGCATAATCAAAGAACTCATAACTTTTCTCGGGATTTTGGGGCACCTTGTCTCCAACAGGCAAAGTGAGCTTGTTTGTACACGTGTTACTTGTTGGCAGGCATGATATCGCATAAGGATTGAAGACAATATGGGGATTTATTCCATATCCCAATACGGGTTCTGCTTCGCTGCCAGTTACAAACTTCATCACTTTTCCCAATGTAACAGATCCTCTTCTTCCAGCTGTAATGCAAATTAAAGTGTTTTAGCCCTATGTTATGTGTTCCTTTGCCACAAATCCTTAAGCCCACTTGTATACTGGTGCAACACAGTTTATTATGCATCCTCTTTCTACCCTCAGGACCATGCCCTCGGGTGCTCCCTTGTCTGGGACCTGTTTTCTGGGCATTAATAAAGAAAAAATGGATTAACTGTCTATGAACAAAAGGTCCATTGCCGGTTTTATCGAAGTATTAAATTTTCTCGTGAACGCTCTGGTTCATTTCATAATTTCATGCCTATTACCTGGCAAGGCACCCATGTTGATGGTCAATACAATCCTTTTTTTCCGAAATATTTACATAAATATAAAGTTTAATTCCCAGAGGACCACCAACATGGCCGCCATGACGTCGCATGCGAACCAAAAATATCAAGGTCTAGGAGTTATATAGTGAGTATAATAAGCGATTATTATTTTCACTCTCTGCCGTTTACATGTGACGTCGTCTACTCACCTGAAACTTCCTTTAGGTAATTTATGAAGGTTCTGTATACTTTCTCTTCCTCTGCCCGGCTGTTACTGCCTTCTACAGAGAAACGCGCCTGAAGTAGTTTGACAACACGGGGGTACATCAAAGGACGTACTGCAGTTTTCCTCAGCAGAAATGAGGCATGGTTTTCTATTGACGAGCTTTAACCAAGTGGAAATTATGCATGTTACCGAGTTTACATATACAGCTGATCAAACTAAAAAAAAGCTTCTATATTTTGAAGGAAAGCTAAAATCGTGATATCAAACTTCCCGAGAAGTTGACATGTGTACGTAACAAACTTTCTGGAGGTCTTCGTCCTTGAGTTAGCGCAAATCTTTGTAGCTACAGTAGCGAATGAGCTTGTCAACCTTACAACCTACCACATAAAGAAATACCCTTCGTTGACGTTTAATACGTCGGGACAATTTGTTATGAATATATGTACATAACAACGTTGAGTTTTATAAGGTTAAATATATGTACCTCAATAAGGCCAAATTTTGCCAGTACTGATTGGAACTGTCTTTCCGAATCTCTTAGGGAAGCGTACTGTCCGTTAAGAAGCGTTTGGAGCTGTTCCTCTTTTAGAAAACAGGGCAACGGTCCACCCTGTAGCATACTGAACCCTGGAAGTGAAAAGAACATTCAGTCAACACTTATGTGGTTTTGATATATTTTTAGTAATTTAACTGATGAACAATCGTACGACAAAATGCGCAAAATAAGGCTTAGTTAATGGTTTCTTTATTCCATTGGGAGCTGCGACTTGAAAATTTATCTACTTTTGTAGTTTGACACTTTTAGATCTTTCAGTTCCCCAGGTCATATATATTTCTAGCCTGAGACATTGAATACAACTCAAAAATATGCAAATACTAGTAAAAGATCATACATGTCATAGTAATTCGTATTTACCGAATATTAGACCGGCTCCATAATAATAGTGCTGTCTTACGGGTGCCACATCGTTCGTCAGTTCGTACTCTCCATCTTGACTTCCGGATTCTTGGAGGAGTTGTTCACGAACCGTCTCTCATGACAGCCCCCAAAAATTCTTTGCGAGGTCCTCCGTAATCGGCAGCCTCCTCGCCAATAAATGTCACTTCTAACGGGAAATTGATATCCTCTATGGGAGGTTCTGTGACAAGTTCCGCCATAGCATCTTTGTAAATATTCATTCGTGACACGAAGATCTCAATTGTCTTTCCTTCGCTCGGGGTGTCTTCCCTTTCTTTCTTCCCTTTCTTTCCGACTCTCTTAGGGAAGCGTACTGTCCGTTAAGAAGCGTTCCGCCATAGCATCTTTGTAAATATTCATTCGTGACACGAAGATCTCAATTGTCTTTCCTTCGCTCGGGGTGTCTTCCCTTTCTTTCTTCCCTTTCTTTCCGACTCTCTTAGGGAAGCGTGCTGTCCGTTAAGAAGCGGGGTGTCTTCCCTTTCAAGATCGAGAGGTCTTCCTCTGACAAAATACTCTTTGAGTACTGTCACCGGTTCGCTGCAGGTGGACCTTATTTGTGAAATAATACACATGTAGCAGTTACTCTCATGATCACGCAATAGCTTTATTAATACGGTTCCCAGTGTTCCTGTGCTTATACCACAAATCTCTTGCAACAAGTACTTCTATAGGATCACTTTTCATTGAGTGATCTCCACACCAAACCGAAAGGATTCTTCTTTACCTTTGAGTTTTGTCTATTTATTTCATATGTCCCGCGCCGAAAATTACCTGTTCTAACTGTTGTCCTCTCTATATACCTGTCCTCAGTTTATGTGTATAACTGGGACTAGATGTGATTTCTCTATATTAAGGAACACTTTTTGTGTTTATCTTAACTCCTATCCTAACCTTAACACCACACGCATTTTCCTACACGTTTTGGCTTTGGACCGTCTGTACCCATATCAGACTACGTGGTGTTACTCTAGCGAACTGTTTCTATCACCTTCGGCACTGCCCACGTGTACATGAAAAAAATATTTCATAGAAACAATAAGGAGGAGCTCCCTTTACAACGTCACGCGGTCTGAAATGACCAACCATAAATATTGCCTTCTAACAGTCCCTCTAAAGGAAAAGAGGCAACTCTAAGTCAACATCCCATTATTCCATGTATTTGCTCTTACATTGATGCTAGAGTCTCCTCGATCGCCTTCCTTCTATGTTGTTCGAATGGCATTTCCTCTCGGTTAAAGATAATGAAAATTCTCTGATAAAGGAGCCGTTCTCATTTGTCATTCCGCTTGACCTGCTAGGGTATGTGAACTAAAAATATATTGAGAAAAGTAAATTTACAAGATAAATTTAAACTTGCCCTTTGCCTGAATCTGTAGAAATGCGCACAGTTTCTTCTTGATTTCCATCTCTTAAGTTTGAAAAAAGGCCGCGCCCTTACTAATGTTTTCCTGTGGTAACGAAGCACTTATTTATTTTGTTATTGATCGTTGCCTTGTTTTTCAATTCAATAGAGATAGACCTACCGCTCAGCCTCTTTAGAGTTGTCGTCTTCTACGGGAACAACCGCGGGACTACCACTATCACTGAAAAAGGCATTCAATATTAAGTAAAGAAATAAACAAACAGACTAACTAATAGAAAATAAACGAACTAACGCACGAATGCATGGATGGGTGGATGAACGGATGAAGGGATGGATGAACGAATGAATGGATGAATGAACAAACGAATGAATGAATGAATGAATGAACAAACGAATGAACGACTGAATTAAGGTAATAATGATTTCATGCGCTGCCTTGTTTTTCAATTCAATAGATAGAGTCCTACCGCTCAGCCTCTTCCGAGGTGCCGTCTTCTACGAGAACAATTCCGGGACTACCACTATGACTGAAAAAGGCATTCAATATTAAGTAAATAAATAAACAAACAAACAAACAAACAAACAAATAGAAATAAATAAAATAATAATCGAACTAGCGCACGAATCAGCATGGATGTATTGATAAACGGATGGATGAACGAATGAATGAATGAATGAACGAAGGAATGAACGACTGAATTAAGGTGATAAAGATTGCACGCGCTGCCTTGTTTTTCAATTCAGTAGATAGAGACATACCGCTCAGCCTCTTCAGAGGTGCCATCTTCTACGGGAACAACCGCGGGACTACCACTATGACTGGAGAAGGCAATAAATATGAAGTAAAGAAATAAACAAACAAATAAAGACATGAATAAACCAACAAACGCACGAAAGCGTGGATGGCTGGATGAATGGAAAGGTAAATGAACGGATAGATGGATGAACGAACGAACGAACGCACGAACGAATGAATGAAGGATTATGATCGCATGCGCTGCACGTTATCGAATTTGAATTCGGATAGCCTGCGCAGCAGGCGTATAAAGGGGAGGGGGTGGGGGAGGAGGAAGAGAATTTTTCCCCTCCCCCCGCCCCCCACTCCTCCGTTTTTTACCCCCAATTCTCTTCCTCCTCCCAGCCCCTCCACTTTATACGCCTGCTACGCAGGCTAAATTCGGAAGGCGAAATACCAAATATTCAGATTCATTAATTCAACCTACCTCTCAGTCACTGCGGGAAAACTGTAATGCCCCGTGTTTAGGTGACCTATCTCACTATTGTCGATTGTATCGAAATTCGAAGCGAGAATTGTAGGTCAACGAACGTTGTCTTCGCGTGGGTTCGCGATACAAAGACGTGTTGTTCGAATGCGACTAAATACTCTTCAAATAGTCAGTTTACGTTTAGAATATCTCGCTTTGTATTGATTTTTGTGTATTAAGTCAAGTTATGAAGCGTTCAGCCAAATAACTTTGGATAAAAGCTTCGTTTTGTTGCATTTCGATGCGGCTTCGAACTTGCATATGTAGGCGGTTGCCATGGTGACCGACACACGCACTTTCTGTTTACGACCCGGAAAAAAAAAATCGTAGTTAACTCTACATTTCCTCGATTTCCATTCGGTTTTCGGGATGCGTTTGTTTATATCAATATCGGAAAGCAGTGAATTATCATGAAATTCAAATAGCAGAGTTGATTTACAACATTTTTTAGTTTTTCTCAATATTCTAATAACCTTTTATTGATAAATTTTTCTAATTAAAATTTTTTTCAAAGTTACAGTACTTTCCTCAAACTCCAGCAATACTTGTCACGATATTGAATAAAGAATTGTTTGTTACATTTGTTGTTTTTCTTTTGACACAGAGATGAGTTAAAACAGATAAGAAGATAAGAAGATGTGGAGCACAGGGTACCAATTCAATGACACACAGTGATCAAGTTGTCCTCAATAACTCCATTAGTCTTAGTCTCACCTGGTGTTAGCCCTTCCCTGATCTTGGGTATCCAGCATTGGCGGGAGATCATCATAATCATCCTGAAGAGTGAGAATATATATTTACGTAAAGGAAGGAGTGCATATGTCGCATTCAGTGGAGGATTTATCAGACTTTCAGTATTGAAGATATGTCAACACATTACCTCATTTCCGCATGTCTCCATATGGCAGCGCATTGTTGACAGGGGCACGGGCGTCTTGCATATCATGCAGTCTTCATATTGATCTCCCCAATCCAGATTGCTATCGTCTAAAGTAATGTCAATCTGCACTGGCCGAATGTAAATACGGCCAGTGCCAAAGCAACGCATCTCTTCTGTACTGCAACTTCCGTATGATACGATACTTAGTTCCGTGCGAGACTTCTCTTTCATGGTGAGAAGTTCAAACCCCCCACAGAATTTTAAAGGTGTGAATGCTCTGAAACAAAAGGAAAAAGGAAGTGCTGACTGTTTGCGAAACCAACACACTGCTAGAACGCTCAAGTACATGTACAACCTTTGCGCAGGTCTTGACAATTTCTTCAAGGTATTGTCTAAGTACATAGGTGACACGTTTAGTAGCACAAACTGTGCTTACAATCATCGTGAAAATGGATGTGGATTCAACCAGCCAGCCCCCAAGTTGCCAACGCTAGCTTTGTGCACATATCTCTTTCTTGTGTGTTGACTCTGAATCAATTTACCTACTCACGTTATGGAAGCTCTCAGTCTTAAGAAGTGCACAGATTTTCTACCTATTTTAGCTTCATAAAATTCATATTAAATTAACGAGTATAATACGAACGAGATGCGCAAACAAAGAACCGGCACTTACTCGTACAAAACTGACTTCACGCTTTCCGCGTCAGCGTTAATGGGAAGAAGAATTTTCTTTTCCCCCAATCCGTTGCCTTGAAGGCGTAACTTTTCGGCCGTAGAGGGAACTCTATCCTGCTCTCTATCAGAAAGACAAACGAAAGTTCTTGTGATAGTTCGTTCTGAAAGAGAAAGGAAATGACATACTTAAGTTCAGTTTCAGGTTTGTAATATTACCCGCGAGCATTGTAACCGAGAGAAAACGGGATGGGGGTACTTCATTGCGATAATTCACATAAGCAGTCAATTATATCGACACGGTTACTATTAGAGTAAAAAGAACAAATGCATTTATCCATAGGCACATTTGCTGATTTACCTTTCTGTACAGAGCCCCTGCCACGCTGTCCCCTTACTCCCGTGGGCCGACTAGCACTGTATGGCTGCATTCTCTAGAGAAATATGGCAAAGATATTGCATGTCGTTGATGCCAGGCTGATGTCCCATACCAAAACAAGTAAGGTTTTCCGTACTCCGCGTTTCAGGAAAAACCATTTCCACAGGATTAAGAGAATTACGAAGTATCGGAGAGTTCTTTACATAACGTAAAACAACGTTATTAGTTTGGAAAGCGCTAAAAACTGAAATTTCCATGAAACAACGAAGAGGTTTACAATTTTTCTTCAGTTACTTATTTTAAAAAAGACTTGCATACCATTTGTCGGTTAAAAAGCCGACGGTGCTCCTGGATAATAGCCGAGCTTCCGGTTGTTGTTGTAGTAGTAGGAATACCAGAAGACGGACTACAAGCAGACGTCGTGCTTGAGGCAGAAGTAGAGGGAGCTGCACCCAACACTTCGAAAGCCCTTCGAAGAAGGGTGGCTGCTTCTGTTGCTTGATTCGCAGATGCACTCTAAAATGAACATTGGACGAGTTTAGTTTAGACTCAAAACTAAACCTTCATCAAGTACCAACATAACCGTTTCCAGAAATAATCCAATAAATTAGCAAATAAGATAATTTTTGGTCTTGACAAGAGGTAGCCAGTTACACTGTGATGACACCAGAAATGGTAAGAAGCGGGTTGGGAGAGACTATCCTCCTCCCCCCCCCCCCCCCAACAGTCCACGGCAAAAAAAGCAGCAAGATAAAACGACGATGTAGATGTCACTATTTATCCCAACATAGGGCTTACAGACATGATTTGACAGAGCTACTTAACAACAAAGATTTCTCTTCTTTCTTTTCCTTTTCGGACATTACAGGGACACAAACGGTAACGGTCACCGAGTGATCATGTTTTTCCCACTTTCGACATCCGCCCTTTAAACGAAAACGTGGTTGTTTGCACGTAAAGAACTGACGCCAGAAAAGTGAAATGTATATACTTTAACCCCCCGGGCCCGGGGGGGGGGTACTTTGGGAATTTCTGGGTGGGGATGTGCCGCTGGGACCCTGGAACCCTTAGCCTGTACCAGAGTTAGTTCAGCTGAATTTTGCTACCCAATACTAGAGTGAACTTCCCAAATACCCCATCTATCGACACTATTGAGGCTTATTTGCGTAAATTTAAACTTGCCGATTTGATTTTTTTATATTTTTGAGTGGCAATTCCTGGTTTCCTTAGTCTAGATAAAATCTTCAACCAACTAGTCAGTTTTGTGACAAATTATACCCTATTCCAGACCCAAACGCTCTGATTTTTATACCCTATCCTAGAGTAAACAGCTTGAAAAACACACCCTTCACAGCGGCACATATCTATATAGCGCACATATGGCAGTGCCTCCCCCCCCCCCCCGGGACTTTAACCGTGTATGAAGTGCATTGTTTGCAGGTCGGATTTCCATGCCGATGTTCGGCGTTTGCCGTCACGCGACGCTTATCACTAGTCAATGGTAAGCTCCAGGGTAGGGGGGCCGGGCATACCCAGGGCGATTTGACATTTTCGCCTATAGCTGGTTTTCACATGATGTCACTAAAATTCTAACGACAAAACTATTGATCTTCCTGAGATTTTACTTTAATGATGTATAAGAGCAGCTAAAAACTAATATTCACGCAAATTTTCGCTCCGAATGGGTTCTTGGTTTTGTGATACACTACGCATGAATTTCTAAGCTTTTGCGTGACGCGGCATTTATATGACGGCCTAGAGAGCTGTCAAGATGGTTAAAAAAGTGACTTATTTCGGGGAACCTGGCTATCTGAACAGTTCATGTCTTAGAAAAAGTATTATTTTAGTGTTTTAGAGTTCCTCGAGAGATAAATTCACGCTTTTGTGGCAAAACTCAGTGTCAGATGTTTCTGTTGGTTTCCGGCCGCCATGTTGGTGCCCATACGGATGGGCACCAGCATGGCGTCTCCATACAAATCTCTATAAATTTGGGTAAAAAATTTCTCCGCGTATCTCGCATAAGAAAAATTGCTGTGACCAGAATTTTGGCGAGAGTCTTTGCATATTTACCTTCTTTCATTTCCCAGTTTCTGGACTTAATCTATTGACCGGTTTTGATTTTGATTTTGATCTATTTTGAATTGCGTGACACTGAAAACCAGCAATTTTCACGTCAAAATTCTTTACCCATGGGGAAAACACTGATGTCAAATACCCCTTCCACACCTACAGCCATTTTTTACCCCTTCCACTGGCTTCCACAGTCTTTCTTTCCCGTCTAGTTATATCCCACGCTTTGTAAAGAGGCATTTCTCCCAACAGCAAACGCTTTCTAAAGCTGTTTAGCCCAACACGGATTAATATTCAAAAATGAACGCCATCTTGAAGGGTCAGGCAAATCGGTCAGAAATAACAGTGTTTGTATGGGAATCCGATGGCAACAATTTTTTTTCTAAAATGTAATTCTACACAATTTGTGAATCGCAATGTTAAAAAACTAGGTAGAAGACTGTATTCACCAAGTTTGAAGGATGTAGCTGGGCTAGAAGACGCTCAGTTAATATTTCTAATTTTCCATTCATTTGTTTGTAAATTTGACCGGGTAGACGCGGTTCGCGGGAAAAAGATTACAGACAAATGTATGGAAAATTAAAAAAATTCATTGATCGTCTTCTAGCCAAGTTACATCCTTCAAATTTGGCGAATACAATCTTCTCAGTACCTGACATTTTAAAGTCTTGATTCACAAATTGTGTAAAATTCGATTTTGCAAAAAGTTGTTTGCCATCGGATTCCCATACAAACACTGTAATTTCTGACCGCTTTGCCTACCCGTCAAGAAGGCGTCGAAAACCGTCATATGAACAATTTAAAACATAGTGTTAAAATATAGAGCAAAATCCCTACCATAGTGGAAAATAGTCCAAAAAATGAAATCTGAAACAAGACAAAGAACAACGGTGAGTAAACTGGAGGTGTCATCATTTCCTTTGAGTTCAGGCTCGTGACTTTAACCTTCTTTGACCCTGATATAATATCCTATCCGATCTCATAAATATTGCCATAACTTCTAGGTTCCCTCTGGCACTCTCAAAGACATATCTTCTGGACAGAAATGCATTGCAAAATGAAATAAAACGAAGCAAACTTACCGAAGTTGTCCGCAACACGCTTCGCCAAGCTCGCTGAGTCGGTGTGACCCGAGTCACGGTCATTCACTCTGCTAATTTGGCGCCAAATATGATGGTATTACGTCAGACCCCACATTGACTGATCCATTTCAATCTTGACTTGTCCACTTCACTGTTGTATTTTTTGCGGTTCGGCGCGCAAAGACGGTTGTTTCGTTTCGTGACACGCTAAATCACTTTTAATTTCGTTCAATCATTTCTAATTACACTGGACCATTCCTTCTATGACTGAACAGCTCAACATTAAGTTAAGCTATTTGCTGTTTGCATGAATGATTTGACTTCGTACTGCACTGTTTGTGTCTGCATTAAATCAGTTGGCACTACACTAAACCATTGGTTGGTGAGTTGAACCATTTCTTGGTGAATTAAATGATTTGTCGATTACCTCGACCGTCCCACCATTAATTACACCATTTTGAAACAGAACACACGACCGTTTGTTGTCAGACCTGATCATTCTACGTATCGTAGTCAGATGGATTCTCATTTAAATAAACTGATTCTTACTAGTTTGTTCTATTTTGATATCGATGACTGAACCATTTCTAAATTGTCTAAATCACTTACTGTTTCAGTAGACCGTTTAACACAAGAACACCTAACTATTTGTATTTAGACAGTATCATTTGTCAATCATTTATTCCATTTCGCAAACCATCACTAAACCATTTATGTGTTGTCTGTGCCGTTTAATAATCCTGTATTTTTGGTGGTGACGGCCGCCCATAATCTATCATCTCATATCCAGGGAAGACAACAATGCTATTTTCGAGTGCTAAAATATTGTTTTTAACACGAGAAAATAAAATTCATATCTTTAAGCCACCGTGTAATTTTCTTTTTATGATATAGACAAACTGAGCAACCGAGAAAAAGCGAGAAATGACGTCGTCGATATCTCCACCGGTAAGGAAAATACGCCACTTGGGTTCCGGATGTAGTAACATTTTCCAATAAAACACCGATGCGTTTATAATAAATGATATTAGTATAATTTCAGAGCTGAACAAAGAGTTTCCTGCTATCTGATTGGTTGAGCTATTCCTTTATATAACATTTTCAGGCCTAGTTAATAAGCTCGCCAGCTTTGCCATCTCGGCAAGTAAACATGGCGGACAGTTGCTGAATGAATTTTTCATTTATTCAGACGACATCACTCCAATTCCGGGATATCTGAAAAGATGGAGAATTTTCAAAATGACTGCAGTCGCCCTTGGAGCAAGAAGCAATTTTAAGAACTCGCATTCAAGGAATTTAAGTATCGTAAACGCAGTAGTTACGTTGATCGCCAGAAGGTCAGATCGATTGACCGAAACTTATTTTTCTTCAAACTAAAGCTACTCATTTTTAGACGATGATGACGATTGCGAATGAAGTCAACAACGATAAAACAAAGGTAACGGATGCATTTTTTTTCGTAGTGTTTCGCTTGTTTGTTTTACTGCCGAACTCGATGAGCAAATTGATTTATAACTGGGCTTATTATTAAAACTACGGCTGCATACTTGTATGCAAACGAAGAATTGCGCCAGTGTTTTTATGTTTTAGTCCACTATTCTGGAGTCCTCTTTGTTCAGCTCTGAAAATGGTACTAAAAATTATTCGCCTCAGGCTCAGTGAACATTGGTAAATATTCACCTCGACTCCGCCTGGGTGAATATTTACCAATGTTCACCGAGCCTTAGGCGAAAAATTATTAAATATTCGTTGGCAATAAGAGACCATCATAGCCGGCTCTTGTTGGCAACAAGTAAACATATGTTTAGCTTGGTAAAATGCGAGTTTGCTCTGAGCGTAATGTTCATCGAGGTTTTTGTTTCTTTCGCAGAATGAGCGATGTAACTCTTCAACTACTGATGCTTTCCTGTTTGATGAGGAATGGAAACAAGCTATCACTTATAAACAAACGCTTCCCAATAACACTAACTTGTACCTGGGAGTTAGTGACGACTGCACTGATGATAGATTGATTCTAATCCGTGGCAGCACCAGTGACAGGCGCTGTCAATTTAAATGGAAATCAAGAATCAATTAATCCGGAATCGATCGGTCGATCGATCATTAAATCAATGAATCAAAGAATAAATAAATAAAAAGATAAATGAATTAAGATAAGCGTGAAACAAACGTTCATAGTGATCAGATAATAAAATCAACATGCGTATTATTTGGGAGTGTTTATGTTCGTTTAATTTATAATTTTTCCCAGTTCTACATTAATTAGCCGGCTAGGAGGGAGATACTTGGTGAAAAATTACTTATTAAGAAGGGGTGGGAAGGAAGTAAAATTACTCAGTGAAAAGGGGAAGCGGTAATCTTCTCTCGTGGTAAAACATTGTTTACCGCCTTTGATTTATTTCCGTGAACTTGTTACACAATTCAACGTGCATGCGAACGTTGAGCAGGGAACGTAGAATGAGCTGGTCTGTTTGGGCTGCCCTGCCAATATGAACTATAAAATTACCAGTATATACAAAGTATTTACGTGCAAGTAAAATTCTACTAATAAGAATTTAGTGGAATTCTTCTGGTATAATAATGCAGAAATATGTTGCAATCTGATTGGCTGAGCTATCGTACACTATCAGCCATTAGTATGGCAACTAGTCGTTGAAAACTTTACCTAAATCCTCTTCACAGACACTTCGAAAACGCCAATAAGTGACCGTCATTTCGTTAACAAGGGTACACTGCTACGCTACTTACTATCTATCACAGAATAGATAGTGAGTAGCGTAGCCAATCAGAAAAGCATTCGTGATAGAACGCAAGTAGATTTATAGTAACCTGTGATAGATTTTCGAAGTGTCTGTGAAGAGGATTTAGGTAACGTTTTGAACGACTAGTAGATTTATACTAAAACAATTAGATTATTCGCTCTGGATTTCTATGCGTGATAATTAAATTTTCTCCGACTCTTATTGGTTATTGGTTTAAATGGATCACGTGACGCGATAGTGTTCATCCGAGGAGAGACACTATCAGCCCATGGTGCCCGTCCGAGGAAAATTCCCGGATGGATAATAATCGTCCGTGAAAATATTTCTGTTCAAAAGCTTGCTTGTAGAAAATAAACAACTGAAATTGTAAAAGTGTTTTTTTGTCCGTTTTGTTTTTCAAATTTTACATTTTGCTTTCACGGGTTTCGTCTAAAAAAGTGTAAAACAATTCAATATGATTTTTGAACTGGCGCGCGGAAGAAAATTTAGTGGTGAACAATAAAGACAATAGAGTGTTTATGTCTCGGAACTATCGGTCTGATAGTTGCCCCTTGGAAATTTGATATTCTTAAAACTAGCATATATAGCAAATATGTGTTTTAAGAACATCAAATTTCCGCGGGGCAACTATCAGCCGATGATTCCTTGACAGGAACACTATTGTTTTTAAAATATAATTATCACGTTTCTGCTTATCGGCTACTAACGGCTCCCGTTGCCGCGGCCCTATTGTTTTCGTTACACTTCTCAATCGGGGCGTTACTTAAATAGAAATCTCGAGCTCATTATCTAATTGCTTAATAGTTCACCGCTAAATTTTCCTGCGTTGCCATTGGCCAAAACTGAGCACGAGCTACGATCTCGCGCGGGCACTATTTAACAACTAGTGGTAATGCATCAGTCAATTCCAGCAGTGCCCATCCACCCCGGGCAACCGCGGGGCATTTGCTCACGTTGTCAGTCCCGGGGGTGGGGCATCCGCAATTTTATCGCCGCCCGGGGGCTGGGCATTTGCGTACCCCGGGGGGACCCCCGGGCATTCGACACACGTGTTTTGGAAAGTGCCATGGATGAGTTCATCGGGAAAGACGAGGCGTTTGTCGAACAATAGCTTGTCCGTCAGGGACTAGAGAAACTTACAGATGTTTTTAAAGGTATGCTTTCTCAATTTGAGATATTTCTTCATTACTTGTAAGCATATAAACATAAGCGACAAGGTGAACTATATTTTGTTTAATCACAAAACAATCACTGACGTGAACACGACTATTTCGCATTTCGCATTCAAAACTAGCCTAGCATTTTTTAAATTCATTAAAGTGGAGTTAAAATACTTAAGGTTTGCGAATTCAAATGATGCGATCTTCAAGACAGATCTTGCGAGCTTAACATGCAATGCATCATCATTTAAAATGTCTTGATTCTTCACAGAAAAAGTAGCCTGCGAATACAGGCGTTTATTATCGCTCGCGGCTGGAGGCACGTCCGCCGCAATCCCAGCTATCCTCTAGCAAACTGTTAAAAACAAATATAAAGAAATAAATATAATCAGAATCAACTAACACGTACTGTTGTCCTTGAAGTCTTACCGTTGCATTAAAATACTGAACAGTTGACCTTTTTATTCACTGATTAATTAAAAAACTGCAGAGGTGTTGGAAGGCGACGATCTAGGGGGCGGGGCATTTGCCCTCTTTCTTCGTCCCCACCCCGGGGAATTTGCCCATTTTTTTTTTTTAAATGCTAATGCCTGGGGGTTAGCCCGGGGAGGGGAGGCGGGGAATGGGCACTGCTGGAATTGACTGATGCATAATCAAATTGCAAAGATCACTTTGTTATAGATACCCTAAATGATTTCCCTAGCTGACTTTCAACCTTTGTCTATAGCTAAAATCAGCATTTTTCATCAACAATCGGACTTTTACAGACAGATATATCATAGTGTCAAAGTCCATGCCAGTGAACAGGTCCCCTGTGTACGTCGCGTGACGGCGCCAGTTTCCGTAGCCGTCAAACGTTTAATAGGACTTAAATATTACATCAGCCTTCAGATTTCGTGATAAATATTCCCACATCAACTGGTAATGTTTAAGCGTAAAATCTAATTTGTAAAAGTATATATATATTTTTACAAACATTACTCTAAGCTGAAAGTTCAATTAAAAGCAAACATTTGCAATCGCGTACTCGTTCATCGAAAACAAACAGTCTCCGTGCGACTGATTCGAGTAGTTCCCCTGATGAATAAAGTAGACAGTATTTACATTTCCGTTCCTTGGTTCAAACTCACTCT
>NW_028301576.1:7072500-7122500 GCF_042242905.1 Orbicella faveolata
ACACTTTATTGATTCATATTAAATATTACAATTATTTTAATTAATTCATAAGGATATATTCTGTTCCGCTGTAAGTTTCCATTCTGTTTGTATCTTTATATTTGTGTGTGTGTGTGTGTGTGTGTGTGTGTGTGTGTAAGTGTGTTACCGACTGATAACTGTATAAATAATCTATGTAACTTAATGTCTGCCCATTCTTTTTAGCCCTTATGGTTATTTTGGGCAGGCAGTACTCTATACTAATTTAATGTTTATTGTAATTATTTTATAGATTGTGAGTACAAATAAATGGTTGTTGTTGTTGTTGTTGGTCCTTCATGCGGAATCTCTCCTGCAGCATTTGTTTAGCCTCAGACATCAGAACCATGTCACTTGCTGCAATAATGATGTCGTCGACCCAAACAAGCATTACAACTATTTTACTCCCAAACTGTTTAGTGCACATACAGTTGTCAACTGGACTCTGAACAAACTGGTTATCAAGCAGGAAACAGTGTAACACATTGTTCCAATTTCTACCTGATTGCTTCAATCCATACAGGGATTTGTTTAATTTATACACAAGTCTCACATTAGAACCACTAGGGCTTCAGAACCGCCAGCTTGGTCCATATATATATACCTCACAATCAATGGGAGCATTTAGGTATGCCGTTTTGACATCCATCTGGTGTAGAATTAAATCGTGTTGTGTTGCTATTTGCAACAGAGCACGTACTGATGTGACATTTGCCATAGGGGCAAATGTTTCCTGATAATCTACACCTTTCACTTGACTATAGCCTTTAGCAGCATACCTAGCCTCGTAGGTTTTAGCACCATCAGAACCTTCTTTGATAGTGTACACCCAACGGTCCCCTACTGAATTCCTACCCTCTCGTAGGGTGGTTAGAATAGATGTCTTATTCTCGATAAGAGAATCCATTTTTTCTCTCATTGCTGCCTTCCAATTTTCTGACTCAGGAGATTCAATTGCTTCTTGGTATGTCTGGGGAAAAGCTGAAACCTTGTGACAATAATCAACACTAGATAATACCTGGTCACTCTCAGCAATAACCTCATCCAGATCAGTAACATAGTCATTAAGGTATGCTGGGCGTCTCCTCTCCCTGGTGGGGTATCTCGCACCTTCAGTCACAGATTGGAGGTTCCTATCAGTTTTGTCTCCAGTCACAAGCTTCTCAGCCTGTTCACATGAGAATTTCTCCGACCTATGAAAATCATATGCACTATACATATCTGGGTCAGCCTGTTCGCCTGAGATTTCCTCAGACCTGTTAACACCAGATGCACTACACACATCAAGGTTAGTGTCCTCAGCCTGCTCGCCTGAGATTTTCTCAGACCTGTTAACACCAGATGCACTACACATATCTGGGTTAGTGTTACGCCGTAACAACATGAAATCATCTTCATCACATAACAGACTTCCTGTTTGAGTGCGTTTCTCATTAACACTCTCCGAAGGGAATTTTACCACCCTGTGCTTAATCACCTTACCAATCTCTGGGAAATACACAAGGTAAGCGGGGCTTAGTTAGGTCTCTGACCTGTGAGAGGAAAGTAAGGTGTTTGCTGTAAGCGATTGTTATAGCACCTATTGCACGTGTATGTTGCTGCCATAACAGCATATGGCCAGAACACCTTAGCTAAACTGGCCTGTATGGGCAGTCATCTCCCCATTTCAAATAGGGTTCTCCAGTGCCGCTCGGCTGTGCCGTTCTGGTGTGGTGAAAAGGGGGCAGAGGTATCATGCCCTGTGCGATTCCTCCTGAGAAGTGCCTCAAAATTCACAGAAGTAAACTCACCACCATTGTCAGATCTCATACATTTGACCTTACCATAAGGGGCTGAATCTGCCAAAAATTCTGTAGCAGCCACTGTGTCACTCTTGTTCCTCAGAAAGTAGACAAAATCTGCACCTGAAAAATCATCTGTAAAGGCCAAACAATATTTAAAACCTTCTTCAGAGGCTGGATCAACAGGTCCAGCGAGGTCAGTATGAACTAAATCTAGTGGGGCAGTCGCACGTGCATCAGGCTTTCTATTCCTATTCCGTGTGAGTTTTCCTAGCATACATACACTACAATCGCTAGGTTTGCTAGAGCCCTTATGGCTAATCTTCATACCATCTACAACATTCTTTAGTTTCTTAATGTCATCATAATTACATTGTCCTAGGATTTGATGCCAGACATTCATAGGACGTACATAGTTTACGGAATCAGAGTCAGTGATGTTATCATATGTATTCAAATAATACAATCTGCCATGCTTGTCAATGAGAAACTTTGTGCCATCCTTGTGCGTCAGCTCAGCAGAATCTGGCTGGAAAGCCACACTTGCACCCCTCTCTGTTGCAGCTTGAACTGAGAATAAGATGTTATGAACAGAGCATTTCACAAAGTTGCCTTCACAGCTGTTCCAGACGAATCGACGATAGTAATATCAACATCTCCTCTTTTTAGGGCAACCTTATTTGCTCGAGTTCCATTTGCTAATTAAATGGAATGCTTGTCTGGCTTAAATGTGTCACCAAACTTTTTAAACTTAGACAAAATCAGTAATAATATGAGCAGTTGCACCGCAATCAACTAATAGTGTGTTTGGCTTCCCAGATGTAGGCTTGCCAGAGACATTCTCATCCTCATGGGCATTAGTCTCAAAAACAAATGAGTATTAAATGTCCTGGTCTGTTTTCTCAAATACTTGATTAACCTTGTCACCTTTCTTTCTTCTCTGACGACATGCTTAATCACTGTGCGACCTTGAGCGGCAGGTATTGCACCACTTCCCTCCTTTGGGCTTCTTGGGATAGAAACGAGTTAAATGACCTTGTTGGATGCAGCTGAAGCAGGTAAGATTTCCTTTTCCTTTCACTGGTGGTTTTAGCTGTAGGAAATTGTCTTCTGCTTTCAAAATGGAGTCGTTATTATCTGCTGTTCTTGCTTTCTCAGTGTCCTCAAAGCTTCTTAGAGAGGCTTTGAATTCGCTAAATGTTTGTTGCTTCTCGCTCTGTGTGACAACCGCAACAAACGGTTTGTAACTTTGAGGTAATCCTTTGAGTACCATTGCAATAAGAAGACTGTCAGTTACAGTTTCTCCCGCATTTTTTAAAGCTGTTGCCGCCGTCTCCGCTCTAATTACATAGTCAGTGACAGACTCATTTGCTGATTTAACTAAGGATGTTAGTTCGGTATAAAGCGAAATCGCACGTGGTTTCCCAGTCCCAGCGTAATGGGCTCGTAAAATCTGCAGCGCCCTTCTTCCATCGTCAATTGCATCTCTCATTACCAGCGCTGGGCTTTTGTCATCTAGGAACTGGATTAGTTCGGCAAACGCCTCCTCGTTTTTGCTAGCATTAGCTTCCTCATCCCAGCTCTCAGACACGAGAACGTCTTTCAACTTTTGGAATCTCGTGTAGCCAAGGAATTTGACCTCCCATTGCTCGTATTTTCGCTCATCCCCATGGAAAATTAATCTTCCAAATCGTCCAGGAACATCTCTTCTGGGCCCATAACCTGTTGAATTCGCTTCTTCTGTCTTAATGGGGTGGGATTTTAAAGATTCAAAGATCACACTCAGAACACGAGTCAGTTACGTTAGACCCGAAGGAACAAGATCCGGGGATTTTTATTACTATCACTTATGTACTGCATGTATGATGTCACATTCTTTAACAGGACATTCCAGTGACGCCAATGAACTATTTCAACGTAAGTAACACTCTTTCAGTAGCATTATCGCTATTTATGCTATCTTCGAAAAGGGGCATTTTAAATCTGCCGTGTGGCACTAAATTTTCACGGGAGTTTATTTTTGGGAATCGGCGATATTTTTTATTTTGCGGGAACTGATTTTGGCGATTGTGGAAGACTTGGCACTGGGTACTAACTCTTGCGATCTTCGTGAAGTCCCGTTTAAATACCTCTTACAAACCGAGTTCGAGGGCAGTACTGTAAGTTACGGACCAAGATTTTCCCCCATCGATTTATGGCCCAAGGACGAAGCGCGCGAGGCATAAATCGAGGGGGAAAAACGAGGATCCTTAACTTACAGTACAGACCGAGTTAACGAGGTCAGTAAGATATTTATTATATCTGTACTGGGTGTCTGACGGGTTCGGGAACGATTCCTATTCACCCGGAACGGCTTCCAATTTCTGAAGCACCTCGAAAGCAAAACGAGCCAATTTGAAATCGTTGTTTAATAATTGACTCTTAAGTCATTAGCAGACTTCAATAGACAATTTTAGAAGTAAAAGAAAGTTTTAAACTATTACTTGCTTAAAAAGTTAAGAACACTTGGCAATAAATCACAAAACATTTTAGCAACAAAAACAGCTTTAAATTTTAGCGGGCCGTATAGTAGAATATGGATAATTAGAACCCGAGCAAATTCGGCTGGAAAAGGGCAGATGTATAATTTATTTTGGATTTCTTTTTTTCATCACGCTATAATATTATCATAAACACACGATTTTGCCTGCAGTACACAACCGAACGCACACAAAGGTGACCACAGCTATTAATTGGATGATTAGGAGCACAGCTATGATAGGAACTTGCAAACTTGACACTTCGTTAACCACATTTTCGCATTAATTAATTTGCCTAATTATATAGTAGTCAGTTAATCCAGCATTGTCAGCAAAGCTATTATTTTTTAACTTCTGAAACCTGTCCAATTTGGGATTTAATTTGGACAGTTTTCTATAAGGACTTTGAAGAAAAACGCAGAAACTATCCAATTTGGGAAAAAATAGGACAGTTTGTCGCAGCCAATGAAATTAAGCTATTGACCTTCGGAAGATTATCGAAGGTCACACGAAACCTTTTGAAGACTTCTAAAGATCACCCGATAATTCGCGAAAACTTCCGAAGATTTCCGAAGATCACACGAACACTTCCGAAGATTTCCGAATATCCTCGAACATCTCCGAAGATTTTCGAAGATCGCCCGAACGCTTCCGAAGATTTCCGAAGATCACCCGAAGATTTCCGAAGATCACCTAACCACTTCCCAGGATTTCCGAAGACTAGCGACAATCTCCGGCGATCTCCGAAGATCACCGGATATTTTCGAAGCTTTCCCAACTTTGGAAGATCGAGGACCCAATCTGTTTTTCTTTAGAGACAGTTACTGTAGTCTTCCTTGCAAAGCTGTATTACCTCACGAGCTCTATAATTAATAAGTAACAGGACTACATGCTTGTCCAATTTGAAAATAATTTCATTCAAAAAAATTCCTCTGACAGCCAAATTGGACTTGGCCTGCGGCCTCGTCTAATTTTGGCTGTCTTCGGAATTTTTTTCATCGAATTATTTCCAAATTGGGCAGCATGTAGTCCTATTACATATACGAATCATATCCATGTACGTAGATAATTTGGTACGATCAATATGCTTGAAGAAGTGTGACCACGTTTAAATGCGTGACACTCAATGAAGGACATTAGTGCAATGCATATAATTCTTGCCGAAAGTGTTGGCACTTTTGCCAAATATCTTCCGTACTTGGATTCCCCTCAATTCCCGGCAACGATGAACTCTCAAGCATACTGCACGAGTACTATCATTTTTCACGTTGCTTGTAAGATATTTTTGTGCTGGCATGTAGATTCGTTGGTATGCAGGCTACGTAATTATGCTAAGAAGTTAATATTTAAGGAGTTGTCACTTCGACGGCATCTCCGCTTTTGATCAGTTCATTTTGGAAATTTTGTTTTAGTAAATTTCGAGCATTGCTTGATCCACCGCCGGAGACTGCATCATCCCAACCTCAGTCGACAGACATTTCTAATTCTGACATGATCTCGCTGATTTCTTCTCTCCTTGATGTGAAGTTGCAGAAAACGTTTGGTGATTTCAAGCGATCATTAGACGAACGCGAGGTTGAGACTCGGCGAGAACTGAAGAAATTGAAAGCAGACTCTAAGGCAGCTAGTTCACTTCAGTTTAAAGGTAACAGAATCCAGTTTGAGTTTGATACGCAGCTCCTTGACTGCCTTGATCTGGCTATCTCCAATTTGTCCGAGGTAAACCTGCTGGGTGTTCAAGAACATCTCCAAAAGGCCAAGTCTGACTTCGAGAAACGCATTAAGTTCATGATCCGCTTTGCTGACAAAAGTCCCGCTGGCTGGGCTGTAGTTGAGGAATATGAGTCCGACGAGCTCGTCGAAAATTCTGTAGACGAGAAGAAACTTCGAGCGGCTGAGCGACGTGCGCTTACCAATATTAAACAAGAAGTCTTCGAAACCTCGTGTTTCAAGGATTTCAAGAGCTCCTAAATCCCGAGATTTTCAAGCTACACAAGGGTCTGGGTCTTCTGTTTTTACTACATCTCTTCCATTTTCTGCCGCTCACTCTAATTTTCGTCAGCCCTTTCGTGCCGCCCGACAAGTCCAGCCTTCGGACGTCTGCTTTAACTGCAATCAGCGAGGACACTGGGCTAATTCGCCAGCCTGCCCTCTTTTCTACAAGACAAGAGGTAGTTTCACCAACACTGGCGCCATTTCAACGCCCGCAAAGTCAACAACCGTCTGATTTGGCAAATGTTCTTGCAAGATTGGGTCCAGATAAGTACTCTGACTTTGACTTTGACTTGGATCACATTTCTCTTGATTCTAGCTTTGCTGAATATTTTGAAGGCTCTAGTCAGGTTATTGTTCAGGGTAGGCTTAAATCGAATATTTCTTATTGGTAAAGCATTGGTGCCTCTAAGTTTATTTTAGATACTCTAAGTTTTGGTTATAAGATCCCCTTTTCATGGGAACCTACAAGTGTTATTCTTACTAATAATCGCTCAGCTTTGGGTGAGAGTAATGTTGTAGAATCCGCTATTCAAGAGTTACTTAAGGAAGGTTTCTAGTTGTCATATAGTTACTGTAAGGTTGCTGGCTCAGGTTACCGGGCGTATCATTACCTCTATGCTTTTGTTTGGCCATATTTGCAAGATTATGACGAAAGCACTGCATTCTGTTATTGACAGCAGAGCATATTGAAACGGCAGGGTTTTTCGTACTACTGAAGCTATTTCTAAGTTAAATTATTGATGTTCCAATGCTCAAGCACTTATATAATTAAATTCTAGACCTTTTGTCTATCCAGTTAATGTCCCTTATCACATTGTATATTCCGATGCTACTGAAGTTGCTTGCGCTTCTAATATTTATGTTGAGGTCGCCGGAAGGGTTTCCTGTTGCCCACAAGAATTTTGATGATCTTGAAATGAAGCAAAGCTCCACTTGGAGGGAATTGAAGTCTGTTAGTTTTGCTTTAAGAAGTGTTACTTCCATTTTGCATAATTCCTCTGCTAAGCTTTATACTGATAATAAAGCCGTAGCGTTCATTACAGATTCTGGGTGCAATAAGCCGCATTTGAATGCTATTGCTAAGGATGTTTTCTGTTTTACTTCTGCTCATGGTATTGGGTTGTCAGTGAAATGGATTCCCCGTAAGCTTAATCAGAAAGCTGATTATTACAGCAAGATCGTTGATTTTGACGACTGGTGTGTTTCCAACGATTATTTTCGTGAAATTTATTGTCGATGGGGTCCTTTCACCGTAGATTGTTTTGCTAGTTATTGAAATACCAAGTTGCCTAGGTTCTATTCGCGCTTTTGCAGTCCTAACACTTTGGGTGTAGATGCTCTTAGTCATAGGTGGGAACGTGAAAACTGTTGGCTGCTCCCTCCCGTTAGCCTTGTCACCCAAGTTATTGAGCATTTCAAATTATGCAAGTGCGTAGGCGCTCTTGTGGTCCCTTATTGGTTATCTGCCATTTTGTGGCCATTCATTATTAATAAAGAGCGTTCTTTTCCTAGTTATATTCTCGACTTCCTTTATGTTTGTGGCTCTGCCCTTTGATCTTTCTAAGGGCCCTTACATTTTCACCAAAGTTATGCTTACCCTCATCAAGCATTGGCGTAGTCAGGCCATCCGCATTTTAGTTTATTTAGACGATGGTTTAGAGGTATGCGGTTTGAAGGATACTTGCTTTTGACAATCTTTGTTGGTGCTTCTGATTTGATTAGCTCGGGGTTCGTTCCAAATAAGGATAAATGTATGTGGATCTTTGTTCACTTGCTTCCCCGGCCTGGTTCTCATTGGGATTTTGCTCGGGGTTTATTGTCTATTCCTGAAGATAAGATATCAGTTTTCCTTACGTCCGTTAGGGAGGTTTCTAGTTGTCGTATAGTTACTGGGAGGATGCGGGTTTAGGTTACCGGGCGTATCATTACCTGTATACTCTTTTTTGGCCATATTTGCAAGATTATGACGAAAGCACTGCATTCTGTTATTGACAGCAGAGCATATTGGAACGCCAGGGTTTTTCTTACTACTGAAACTATTTCTGAGTTAAATTATTGATGTTCCAATGCTCGAGCACTTATATAATTAAATTCTAGACGTTTTGTCTATCCAGTTAATAACCCTCATCACATTGTATATTCCGACGCCAGTGAAGTTGCTTGCGCTTCTTATATTTATGTTAAGGGGTATCATTTCCTGTACGTTTTTTTGGCCATATTTGCAAGATTATGACGAAAGTACTGCATTCTGTTATTGACAACAGAGCATATTGGAACGCCAGGGTTTTTCTTACTACTGAAGCTATTTCTGAGTTAAATTATTGATGTTCCAATGCTCGAGCACTTATAGAATTAAATTCTAGACCTTTTGTCTATCCAGTTAATATTTCTCATCACATTGTATATTCCGACGCTAGTGAAGTTGCTTGCGCTTCTTATACTTATGTTGAGGTCGGGGGGTTTCCTGTTGCCCACAAGAATTTTGATGATCTTGAAATGAAGCAAAGCTCCACTTGGTGGGAGTTGAAGGCTGTTGGTTTTGCATTAAAAAGTCTTGCTCCCATTTTGCATAATTCCTCTGTTAAGCTTTATACTGATAATAAAGCCGTAGCGTTCATCACAGATTCTGGGAGCAATAAGCCGCATTTGAATGTTGTTGCTAAGGATGTCTTCTGTTTTACTTCTGCTCATGGTATTGGGTTGTCAGTGGAATGCATTCCCTGTATTCTTAATCAGAAAGCTGATTATTACAGTAAGATCGTTGATTTTGACGACTGGTGTGTTTCCAACGATTATTTTCGTAAAATTGATTCTCAATGGGGTCATTTCACCATAGATTGTTTTGCAAGTTATGCAAATACCAAGTTGACTAGGTTCTATTCGCGCTTTTACAGTCCTAACGCTTTGGGTGTAGATGCTCTTAGTCATAGGTGGGAAGGTGAAAATTGTTGGCTGCTCCCTCCCATTAGCCTTGTCACCCAAGTTATTGAGCATTTCAAATTATGCAAGTGCGTAGGCGCGCTTGTGGTCCCTTATTGGTTATCTGCCATTTTTTGGCCGTGCATTATTAATAAAGATCGTTCTTTCCGTAGTTATATTCTTGACTTCCTTTATGTTGCTAAAGGGAAGCGAGTTTTTGTGCATGGTGCTAATAAGAATTGCATTTTTGGTTCTGATAATTTTAGTTCTCCTGTCCTTTTCTTACGTGTTAATGGAGCCAGTTAAATGAGAGGCGGCCCAAGCTCTCAATGTTATCCTTTTTTTTCCTTTTTATGCGAACGTTCGGGCTAACGTGACATATGTCATGTACTATTACATAACGACCGAATTTGACCACGCGAAACATAACACCTCCATTTTTCGTTATGTAATAGTACATGCCATGTCTCACGTTAGCCTGAACGTTCGCATAAAAAGGAAAAAAAAAAGAGAACATTGAGAGCTTGGGCTGCCTGTGGTTAAAGTTAAGCCATTAGTTTGTATTTTTTGCGTCATGAGCTCTTGGAATTAAAGTGTTTGCCACTTGGCTTTGTGGGTTTATTTCTTTTGCCGCTGGGCATTTGCGCACTTGCTTTATTTCTGGGCGCCACTGGGCTTTTTTCACGGCCACTAGTAGCAGTCCGTGTTGAGATTTGTTGCTTGCTGTATTCCCTACTGGACTATCTGCCTATACCTGAGATTATTTTTCTGTTTAATTTGTCATTATTTAAAATTCTTGTTCTATTTTTTTTTTTTTTTCTGCACAAGGGGATATTGTTTTTGCGCGGACTAGTTCCCCCCTACAGAATCCTGACCTCAAAAGACTTGCCAGTCCGTTTCCGACTCGTGCATTGCAATCCTGGGCTCCATGCACTATTGATCAGTATTCTAGGTTCTTTCAGAAATTCAGAGTCTGGGCATCTTACTTTCCTGAGATCACTGCTTTGCCTACAAGGCCGCCAGACGTCGCTCTTTACGTAGAGCATCTTATCGAAAGTGATACAAGTTCCTCCGTACTTCATCATGCTTCTTGTGGTATTTCGTGGGCTAACAAGCTCTATGGTTTTCCTGATCCATGTCACGATCCTTTGGTAAAGAACATTCTCGAGGCAGGTGTCCGGATATCCGCTAAACCAGTGGCTAGAAAGGAGCCAGTTACTCCTGAGATGATTTCTTCAATATGTTCAAAGTATGCCTCGCCATCTGCTAACCTGTCTAGTCTCCGAATTGCAGCTTTATTTATTACTGCTTATTGTGCATTTCTACGCTTTGATTAGGTAGCTAAGTTGCGCTGTTGTGATGTAAATTTCTATAATTTGGATTACGTTAAGATAATTATTACTAACAGTAAGACTGACGCGTACAAGGATGGTTCCTCAGTTCTTTTGGCTCGGAGGGTACTGTCACTTGTCCCTATACGTTACAGTTCTCGTTATTTTCATCTCGCTGCTTTGAATTGCAATTCTAGCGATTTTGTATTTGGCAATCTTGTTTATCGTAAGTCCACTCTTAGTTATTCTTTAGGTTCGCGACCTATATCCTATACCAGGGCTAGGGAGCTTTTGCTTACTTCCTTAGTTGAACTTGGTTTTCCTAAGTCTAGTTATGGTTTGCCAGCGACTTCGACATGTTAATGAAGTTCTTATTTTTCTTATCTTATCTTATAGCTTAAGATCAGGTGGTGGCTCTGCCGTCGCGAATGCTGGCATCAGCGATCGTTTTTTTAAACGACACGGTCGTTGGAAATCGGATCGTGCAAAGGACGGCTATGTTAAAGACAAAATCAATTCCCTTCTTTCAGTTTCTCGTTCCCTAGGTCTATAATTCTCTTTAAATTGCGCTTTATCTTCGAAAGGGGCAATTTATGTCTGATCAATAAACGAGATGTCCCCTCCTATATGACTGAGTTAAAAATATTTTGTTTTCGTTTCACTGCAGAGTGATTAGAGAACGACTGTATTTTTTCACGTAGTTATTATAAGATAGTTTTGTTCTGGTATGTAGATTCGTTGGTATGGAGGCTACGTAATTATACTAAGAGGTTAAAATTTAAGGAGTTTCTCCGTCAGGAGTTGTCACTTCGACGGCATCTCCGCTTTTGATCAGTTCATTTTGGAAATTTTGTTTTAGTAAATTTCGAGCAATGCTTGATCCACCGCTGGAGACTGCATCATCCCAACCTCAGTCGACAGACGTTTCTAATTCTGACATGATCTCGCTGATTTCTTCTCTCCTTGATGCGAAGTTGCAGAAAACGTTTGGTGATTTCAAGCGATCATTAGACGAACGCGAGGTTGAGACTCGGCGAGAACTGAAGAAATTGAAAACAGACTCTAAGGCAGCTAGTTCACTTCAGTTTAAAGGTAATCGAATCCAGTTTGAGTTTAATACGCAGCTCCTTGACTGCCTTGATCTGGCTATCTCCAATTTGTCCGAAGTAAACCTGCTGGGTGTTCAAGAACATCTCCAAAAGGCCAAGTCTGACTTCGAGAAACGCATTAAGTTCATGATCCGCTTTGCTGACAAAAGTCCCGCTGGCTGGGCTGTAGTTGAGGAAAAGAGTCCGACGGGCTCGCCGAAAATTCTGAAGACGAGAAGAAACTTCGAGCGGCTGAGCGACGTGCGCTTACCAATATTAAACAAGAAGTCTTCCAAACCTCGTGTTTTAAGGATTTCAAGAGCTCCTAAATCCCGAGATTTTCAAGCTACACAAGGGTCTGGGTCTTCTGTTTTCACTACATCTCTTCCATTTTCTGCCGCTCACTCTAGTTTTCGTCAGCCCTTTCGTGCCGCCCGACAAGTCCAGCCTTCGGACGTCTGCTTTAACTGCAATCAGCGAGGACACTGGGCTAATTCGCCAGCCTGCCCTCTTTTCTACAAGACAAGAGGTAGTTTCACCAACACGTCCACAAAGTTAACCACCGTCTGATTTGGCAAATGTTCCTGCACGATTGGGTCCAGATAAGTACTCTGACTTTGACTTTGACTTGGATCACATTTCTCTTGATTCTAGCTTTGCTGAATATTTTGAAGGCTCTAGTCAGGTTATTGTTCAGGGTAGGCTTAAATCGAATATTTCTTATTGGTAAAGCATTGGTGCCTCTAAGTTTATTTTAGATACTCTAAGTTTTGGTTATAAGATCCCCTTTTCATGGGAACCTACAAGTGTTATTCTTACTAATAATCGCTCAGCTTTGGGTGAGAGTAATGTTGTAGAATCCGCTATTCAAGAGTTACTTAAGGAAGGTTTCTAGTTGTCATATAGTTACTGTAAGGCTGCTGGCTCAGGTTACCGGGCGTATCATTACCTCTATGCTTTTGTTTGGCCATATTTGCAAGATTATGACGAAAGCACTGCATTCTGTTATTGACTGCAGAGCGTATTGAAACGGCAGGGTTTTTCGTACTACTGAAGCTATTTCTAAGTTAAATTATTGATGTTCCAATGCTCGAGCACTTATATAATTAAATTCTAGACCTTTTGTCTATCCAGTTAATGTCCCTTATCACATTGTATATTCCGATGCTAGTAAAGTTGCTTGCGCTTCTAATATTTATGTTGAGGTCGCCGGAAGGGTTTCCTGTTGCCCACAAGAATTTTGATGATCTTGAAATGAAGCAAAGCTCCACTTGGAGGGAATTGAAGTCTGTTAGTTTTGCTTTAAGAAGTGTTACTTCCATTTTGCATAATTCCTCTGCTAAGCTGTATACTGATAATAAAGCCGTAGCGTTCATTACAGATTCTGGGAGCAATAAGCCGCATTTGAATGCTATTGCTAAGGATGTTTTCTGTTTTACTTCTGCTCATGGTATTGGGTTGTCAGTGAAATGGATTCCCCGTAAGCTTAATCAGAAAGCTGATTATTACAGTAAGATCGTTGATTTTGAGGACTGGTGTGTTTCCAACGATTATTTTCGTGAAATTTATTGTCGATGGGGTCCTTTCACCGTAGATTGTTTTGCTAGTTATTGAAATACCAAGTTTCCTAGGTTCTATTCGCACTTTTACAGTCCTAACACTTTGGTTGTAGATGCTCTTGGTCATAGGTGGGAAGGTGAAAACTGTTGGTTGGTCCCTCTTGTTAGACTTGTCACCTAAATTATTGAGCATTTCAAATTATGCAAGTGGGTAGGCGCTCTTGTGGTCCCTTATTGGTTATCTGCCATTTTTTGGCCATTTATTATTAATAAAGACCGTTCTTTTCGTAGTTATATTCTCGACTTCCTTTATGTTTGTGGTTCTGCCCTTTGATCTTTCTAAGGGCCCTTACATTTTCACCAAAGTTATGCTTACCCTCATCACGCATTGGCGTAGTCAGGCCATCCGCATTTTAGTTTATTTAGACGATGGTTTAGGGGTATATGGTTCGAAGGATACTTGCCTTAGACAATCTTTGTTGGTGCATTCTGATTTGATTAGCTCGGGGTTCGTTCCAAATAAGGATAAATGTATGTGGATTTTTGTTCACTTGCTTCGCTGGCCTGGTTCTCATTGGGATTTTGCTCGGG
The DNA here is from genome assembly GCF_042242905.1 of Orbicella faveolata. Classification (NCBI taxonomy): domain Eukaryota; kingdom Metazoa; phylum Cnidaria; class Anthozoa; order Scleractinia; family Merulinidae; genus Orbicella; species Orbicella faveolata. The sequence goes on from NW_028301576.1 coordinate 7,086,302, forward strand.
GTTTATTGTCTATTCCTGAAGATAAGATATCAGTTTTCCTTGCGTCCATTAGGGAGGTTTCTAGTTGTCGTATAGTTACTGCAAGGATGCTGGCTCAGGTTACCGGGCGTATTATCTGTATGGTTGTTTTTGGCCATATTTGCAAGATTATGACGAAAGCACTGCATTCTGTTATTGACAGCAGAGCATATTGGAACGCCACGGTTTTTGTTACTACTGAAGCTATTTCTGAGTTAAATTATTGATGTTCCAATGCTCGAGCACTTATATAATTTAATTCTAGCCCTTTTGTCTAGCCAGTTAATATCCCTCATCACATTGTATATTCCGACGCCAGTGAAGTTGCTTGCGCTTCTTATATTTATGTTGAGGGGTATCATTTCCTGTAGGTTTTTTTTTGGCCATATTTGCAAGATTATGACGAAAGTACTGCATTCTGTTTTTGACAACAGAGCATATTGGAACGCCAGGGTTTTTCTCACTACTGAAGCTATTTCTGAGTTAAATTATTGATGTTCCAATGCTCGAGCACTTATAGAATTAAATTCTAGACCTTTTGTCTATCCAGTTAATGTTCCTCATCACATTGTATATTCCGACGCTGTTGAAGTTGCTTGCGCTTCTTATATTTATGTTGAGGTCGAGGGGTTTCCTGTTGCCCACAAGAATTTTGATGATCTTGAAATGAAGCAAAGCTCCACTTGGTGAGAGTTGAAGTCTGTTGGTTTTGCATTAAAAAGTCTTGCTCCCATTTTGCATAATTCCTCTGTTAAGCTTTATACTGATAATAACGCCTTAGCGTTCATTACAGATTCTGGGAGCAATAAGCCGCATTTGAATGCTGTTGCTAAGGATGTCTTCTGTTTTACTTCTGCTCATGGTATTGGGTTGTCAGTGGAATAGATTCCCTGTACGCTTAATCAGAAAGCTGATTATTACAGTAAGATCGTTGATTTTGAGGACTGGTGTGTTTCCAACGATTATATTCGTAAAATTGATTCTCAATGGGGTCATTTCACCATAGATTGTTTTGCAAGTTATGCAAATACCAAGTTGACTAGGTTCTATTCGCGCTTTTACAGTCCTAACACTTTGGGTGTAGATGCTCTTAGTCATAGGTGGGAAGGTGAAAATTGTTGGCTGCCCCCTCCCGTTAGCCTTGTCACCCAAGTTATTGGGTATTTCAAATTATGCAAGTGCGTAGGCGCGCTTGTGGTCCCTTATTGGTTATCTGCCATTTTTTGGCCGTGCATTATTAATAAAGATCGTTTTTTCCGTAGTTATATTCTTGACTTCCTTTATGTTGCTAAAGGGAAGCGAGTTTTTGTGCATGGTGCTAATAAGAATTGCATTTTTGGTTCTGATAATTTTAGTTCTCCTGTCCTTTTCTTACGTGTTAATGGGACCAGTTAAATCACAGGCGGCCCAAGCTCTCAATGTTATCCTTTTTTTTCCGTGACATATGGCATGTACTATTACATAACGACCGAATTTGACCACGTGAAACATAACACCTCCATTTGTCGTTATGTAATAGTACATGCCATATGTCACGTTAGCCTGAACGTTCGCATAAAAAGGAAAAAAAAAAAGAGAACATTGAGAGCTTGGGCTGCCTGTGGTTAAAGTTAAGCCATTAATTTGTAGTTTTTGCGTCATGAGCTCTTGGAATTAAAGTGTTTGCCACTTGGCTTTGTGGGTTTATTTCTTTTGCCGCTGGGCATTTGCGCACTTGCTTTATTTCTGGGCGCCACTGGGCTTTTTTCACGGCCACTAGTAGCAGTCCGTGTTGAGATTTGTTGCTTGCTGTATTCCCCACTGGACTATCTGCCTATACCTGAGATTATTTTTCTGTTTAATTTGTCATTATTTAAAATTCTTGTTCTATTTTTTTTTTTTTCTGCACAAGGGGATATTGTTTTTGCGCGGACTAGTTCCCCCCCTACAGAATCCTGAACTCAGAAGACTTGCCAGTCCGTTTCCGACTCGTGCATTGGAATCCTGGGCTCCATGCACTATTGATCAGTATTCTAGGTTCTTTAAAAAATTCAGAGTCTGGGCATCTTACTTTCCTGAGATCACTGCTTTGCCTACAAGGCCGCCAGACGTCGCTCTTTACGTAGAGCATCTTATCGAAAGTGATACAAGTTCCTCCGTACTTCATCATGCTTCTTGTGGTATTTCGTGGGCTAACAAGCTCTATGGTTTTCCTGATCCATGTCACGATCCTCTGGTAAAGAACATTCTCGAGGCAGGTGTCCGGATATCCGCTAAACCAGTGGCTAGAAAGGAGCCAGTTACTCCTGAGATGATTTCTTCAATATGTTCAAAGTATGCCTCGCCATCTGCTAACCTGTCTAGTCTCCGAATTGCAGCTTTATTTATTACTGCTTATTGTGCATTTCTACGCTTTGATGAGGTAGCTAAGTTGCGCTGTTGTGATGTAAATTTCTATAATTTGGATTACGTTAAGATAATTATTACTAACACTAAGACTGACGCGTACAAGGATGGTTCCTCAGTTCTTTTGGCTCGGAGGGTACTGTCACTTGTCCCTATACGTTACAGTTCTCGTTATTTTCATCTCGCTGCTTTGAATTGCAATTCTAGCGATTTTGTATTTGTCAATCTTGTCTTGTCCACTCTTAGTTATTCTTTAGGTTCGCGACCTATATCCTATACCAGGGCTAGGGAGCTTTTGCTTAATTCCTTAGTTGAACTTGGTTTTCCTAAGTCTAGTTATGGTTTGCCAGCGACTTCGACATGTTAATGAAGTTCTTATCTTATCTTATCTTATCTTATAGCTTAAGATCAGGTGGTGGCTCTGCCGTCGCGAATGCTGGCATCAGCGATCGTTTTTTTAAACGACACGGTCGTTGGAAATCGGATCGTGCAAAGGACGGCTATGTTAAAGACAAAATCAATTCCCTTCTTTCAGTTTCTCGTTCCCTAGGTCTATAATTCTCTTTAAATTGCGCTTTATCTTCGAAATGGGGCAATTTATGTCTGATCAATAAACGAGATGCTCCCTCCTATATGACTGAGTTAAAAATATTTTGTTTTCGTTTCAGTGCAGAGTGATTAGACAACGACTATATTTTTTCACGTAGTTATTATAAGATAGTTTTGTTCTGGTATGTAGATTCGTTGGTATGCAGGCTACGTAATTATACTAAGAGGTTAAAATTTAAGGAGTTTCTCCGTCAGGAGTTGTCACTTCGACGGCATCTCCGCTTTTGATCAGTTCATTTTGGAAATTTTGTTTTAGTAAATTTCGAGCAATGCTTGATCCACCGCTGGAGACTGCATCATCCCAACCTCAGTCGACAGACGTTTCTAATTCTGACATGATCTCGCTGATTTCTTCTCTCCTTGATGCGAAGTTGCAGAAAACGTTTGGTGATTTCAAGCGATCATTAGACGAACGCGAGGTTGAGACTCGGCGAGAACTGAAGAAATTGAAAACAGACTCTAAGGCAGCTAGTTCACTTCAGTTTTAAGGTAACAGAAACCAGTTTGAGTTTAATACCCAGCTCCTTGACTGCCTTGATCTGGCTATCTCCAATTTGTCCGAGGTAAACCTGCTGGGTGTTCAAGAACATCTCCAAAAGGCCAAGTCTGACTTCGAGAAACGCATTAAGTTCATGATCCGCTTTGCTGACAAAAGTCCCGCTGGCTGGGCTGTAGTTGAGGAATATGAGTCCGACGAGCTTGCCGAAAATTCTGAAGACGAGAAGAAACTTCGAGCGGCTGAGCGACGTGCGCTTACCAATATTAAACAAGAAGTCTTCCAAACCTCGTGTTTCAAGGATTTCAAGAGCTCCTAAATCCCGAGATTTTCAAGCTACACAAGGGTCTGGGTCTTCTGTTTTCACTACATCTCTTCCATTTTCTGCCGCTCACTCTAATTTTCGTCAGCCCTTTCGTGCCGCCCGACAAGTCCAGCCTTCGGACGTCTGCTTTAACTGCAATCAGCGAGGACACTGGGCTAATTCGCCAGCCTGCCCTCTTTTCTACAAGACAAGAGGTAGTTTCACCAACACTGGCGCCATTTCAACGTCCACAAAGTCAACCACCGTCTGATTTGGCAAATGTTCCTGGAAGATTGGGTCCAGATAAGTACTCTGACTTTGACTTTGACTTGGATCACATTTCTCTTGATTCTAGCTTTGCTGAATATTTTGAAGGCTCTAGTCAGGTTATTGTTCAGGGTAGGCTTAAATCGAATATTTCTTATTGGTAAAGCATTGGTGCCTCTAAGTTTATTTTAGATACTCTAAGTTTTGGTTATAAGATCCCCTTTTCATGGGAACCTACAAGTGTTATTCTTACTAATAATCGCTCAGCTTTGGGTGAGAGTAATTTTGTAGAATCCGCTATTCAAGAGTTACTTAGTGTTGGCTCTATTGTTTCGTGTACTTACCCGCCTGACGTGGTCAATCCATTGTCAGTTTCTGTATAGTCAAGTGGTAAGAAGAGGCTCATATTAGACCTCAGACATGTTAATTTCTTTGTAAATAAGTCCAAAATTAAGTTTGAGGATGCCCAGTCCATGCTAAATTTTTTCATCGGCGATTCTCCTTCTAGTTTGTGAGTTTATTCTTTCGATATTAATTCAGGGTACCATCATGTTGAAATCTACCCCTCACATTAGAGATTTCTCGGTTTTTCGTGGGTTTTCAATGGCGTTCGAAAATATTTTAAGTTTTGTCGTTCTGCCTTTTGATCTTTCTACGGGCCCTAACATTTTCACCAAAGTTATGCATACCCTCGTCAAGCACTGGCGTGGTCAGGCCATCCGCATTGTAATTTATTTAGAGGATGATTTAGGGGTATGTGATTCGGATACTTGCCTTCGACAATCTTTGTTGGTGCATTCTGATTTGATTAGTTCGGGGTTCGTTCCAAATAAGGATAAATGTATGTGGATCCCTGTTCAGTTGCTTCGCTGGCTTGGTTTTCATTGGGATTTTGCAGGGGTTTATTGTCTATTCCTGAAGATAAGATATTAGTTTTCCTTGCGTCCATTAGGAAGGTTTCTAGTTGTCATATAGTTACTGTAAGGCTGCTGGCTCAGGTTACCGGGCGTATCATTACCTCTATGCTTTTTTTTTGGCCATATTTGCAAGTTTATGACGAAAGCACTGCATTCTGTTATTGACAGCAGAGCGTATTGAAACGGCAGGGTTTTTCGTACTACTGAAGCTATTTCTAAGTTAAATTATTGATGTTCCAATGCTCGAGCACTTATATAATTAAATTCTAGACCTTTTGTCTATCCAGTTAATATCCCTCATCACACTGTATATTCCGATGCTAGTAAAGTTGCTTGCGCTTCTATTATTTATGTTGAGGTCGCCGGAGGGGTTTCCTGTTGCCCACAAGAATTTTGACGATCTTGAAATGAAGCAAAACTCCACTTGAAGGGAGTTGAAGTCTGTTAGTTTTGCTTTAAGAAGTTTTACTCCCATTTTGCATAATTCCTCTGTTAAGCTTTATACTGATGATAAAGCCGTAGCGTTCATTACAGATTCTGTGAGCAATAAGCCGCATTTGAATGCTATTGCTAAGGATGTTTTCTGTTTTACTTCTGTTCATGGTATTGGGTTGTCAGTGGAATGGATTCCCGGTACGCTTAATCAGAAAGCTGATTATTACAGCAAGATCGTTGATTTTGAGGACTGGTGTGTTTCCAACGATTATTTTCGTGAAATTTATTGTCGATGGGGTCCTTTCACCGTAGATTGTTTTGCTAGTTATTGAAATACCAAGTTGCCTAGGTTCCATTCGCGCTTTTACAGTCCTAACACTTTGGTTGTAGATGCTCTTAGTCATAGGTGGGAAGGTGAAAATTGTTGGCTGCTCCCTCCCGTTAGCCTTGTCACCCAAGTTATTGAGTATTTCAAATTATGCAAGTGCGTAGGCGCTCTTGTGGTCCCTTATTGGTTATCTGCCATTTTTTGGCCGTGCATTATTAATAAAGATCGTTCTTTCCGTAGTTATATTCTTGACTTCCTTTATGTTGCTAAAGGGAAGCGAGTTTTTGTGCATGGTGCTAATAAGAATTGCATTTTTGGTTCTGATAATTTTAGTTCTCCTGTCCTTTTCTTACGTGTTAATGGAGCCAGTTAAATGAGAGGCGGCCCAAGCTCTCAATGTTATCCTTTTTTTTCCTTTCTATGCGAACGTTCGGGCTAACGTGACATGTGGCATGTACTATTACGTAACGACCGAATATGACCACGCGAAACATGACACCTCCATATGCTGCAAGGCGGGAGTCATGTTTCGCGTGGTCAAATTCGGTCGTTATGTGATAGTACATGCCATATGTCACGTTAGCCTGAACGTTCGCATAAAAAGGAAAAAAAAAAAAGAGAACATTGAGAGCTTGGGCCGCCTGTGGTTAAATTTAAGGCATTAGTCGGTAGTTTTTGCGTCATGAGCTCTCGGAATTAAAGTGTTTGCCACTTGGCTTTGTGGGTTTGTTTCTTTTGCCGCTGGGCATTTGCGCACTTGCTTTATTTCTGGGCGCCACTGGGCTTTTTTCACGGCCATTAGTAGCAGTCAGTGTTGAGATTTGTTGCTTGCTGTATTCCCCACTGGACTATCTGCCTATACCTGAGACTATCTTTCTGTTTAATTTGTCATTATTTAAAATTCTTGTTCTATTTTTTTTTTGTGCACAAGGTGATATTGTTTTTGAGCGGACTAGTTCCCCCCCTACAGAATCCTGAACTCAGAAGACTTGCCAGTCCGTTTCCGACTTGTGCATGGCAATCCTGAACTCCATGCACCATCGATCAGTATTCTAGGTTCTTTAAAAAATTCAGAGTCTGGGCATCTTACTTTCCTGAGATCACTGCTTTGCCTACAAGGCCGCCAGACGTCGCTCTTTACGTAGAGCATCTTATCGAAAGTGATACAAGTTCCTCCGTACTTCATCATGCTTCTTGTGGTATTTCGTGGGCTAACAAGCTCTATGGTTTTCCTGATCCATGTCACGATCCTTTGGTAAAGAACATTCTCGAGGCAGGTGTCGTGATTTCCGCTAAACCAGTGGCTAGAAAGGAGCCAGTTGCTCCTGAGATGATTTCTTCAATATGTTCAAAGTATGCCTCGCCATCTGCTAACCTGTCTAGTCTCCGAATTGCAGCTTTATTTATTACTGCTTATTGTGCATTTCTACGCTTTGATGAGGTAGCTAAGTTGCGCTGTTGTGATGTAAATTTCTATAATTTGGATTACGTTAAGATAATTATTACTAACACTAAGACTGACGCGTACAAGGATGGTTCCTCAGCTCTTTTGGCTCGGACAGGTACTGTCACTTGTCCCTATACGTTACAGTTCTCGTTATTTTCATCTCGCTGCTTTGAATTGCAATTCTAGCGATTTTGTATTTGGCAATCTTGTTTATCGTAAGTCCACTCTTAGTTATTCTTTAGGTTCGCGACCTATATCCTATACCAGGGCTAGGGAGCTTTTGCTTAATTCCTTAGTTGAACTTGGTTTTCCTAAGTCTAGTTATGGTTTGCCAGCGACTTCGACATGTTAATGAAGTTCTTATTTTTCTTATCTTATCTTATAGCTTAAGATCAGGTGGTGGCTCTGCCGCCGCGAATGCTGGCATCAGCGATCGTTTGTTTAAACGACACGGTCGTTGGAAATCGGATCGTGCAAAGGACGGCTATGTTAAAGACAACAGCAATTCCCTTCTTTCAGTTTCTCGTTCCCTAGGTCTATAATTCTCTTTAAATTGCGCTTTATCTTCGAAATGGGGCAATTTATGTCTGATCAATAAACGAGATGCCCCCTCCTATATGACTGAGTTAGAAAATATTTTGTTTTCGTTTCAGTGCAGAGTGATTAGACAACGACTATATTTTTTCACGTAGTTATTATAAGATAGTTTTGTTCTGGTATGTAGATTCGTTGGTATGGAGGCTGCGTAATTATACTAAGAGGTTCAAATTTAAGGGGTTTGTCCGTCAGGAGTTGTCACTTCGACGGCATCTCCGCTTTTGATCAGTTCATTTTGGAAATCGTGTTTTGTTTTAGTAAATTTCCGTGTTTTTGTTTACTACGTTTATTCTGCTAATAACTACCCTAGTGCAATCTATGTCTGATCAATAAACGAGATGCCCCCTCCTATATGACTGATGTTTTCTTACTTATACTAAGTTAGAAATCATTTTGTTTTCGTTTCACTGCAGAGTGATTAGACAACAAGTCCTTATTTAAGAAGGGTTCAAAGTCGAACGGGGAAGGCGTGGGGGGGGGGGGGGGGAGTGGTCAATCTTTGTACCTTAAAGAGCAAACAGATCATTATCGTGAATGCTTTTGCATGATAAAGCAACATACTTCATAGGGAGTGTACTAATTCTGTCCGATGCGACCTTTTGCAAGTTACGAGCTGTATTGAATGAGGGTCTGAATGAGGTTAACCGACCAGCGACAAAGGGCGAGAAATATTACTGACTACTGACAAAACGAAAAGTACCGACTGGCGACCAAAAAAATAACTGAGATTTACCGACAACCGACAAAGTAATGAAATTTCAACCGACCGCCGACACGAGGACCCATCCCCCCCCCCCTCCCATTTAGACCCTCTTTAATTTCACCACAGTTTTTAAAAAGTCGCTCTTTCAAGGTTAAATAGGTGCTTAATACTTTTAAAATTAATGCACGGTAATAGAATGTTAAGTTTCAATGTTCAAGAAAAACAAAACATGTCCAAGGGAAACAAAACACAATCAAGGTATCTGTTTTCGGCAAATAAACTGTCCGATGTGTCACAATTTCGAAACAGTCACCCCTCTTGTGCAAAGAATCTCAGTCGTTGGTTATCAATACTGTCAATAGCGTCCTTCAGTCGTAGATTGCTGTTGAGGTGACATTTCAAGACAACATGTCAATGTTTTCATGATCAATATTCGAGCGAATGACCTCTTGAACCAAGATATAAAGTAATATAGGTCCATTGCGAGTTAAGTTGTTTTTCTTTCAATTGAATACTTCAATCTTAATTAATAAATCTCAACAAGAGATATTCTTTTAATCTCAATTGATATTTTCCCTTGGTATCAAAAGTGTACACGGTCAATTCCTTTTGATGGTCGAGATCCAGCTATCGCTAACAAATCTGGTGAATAGGCAACAAAACGGAATGATAAAATAGTAAAAAAGTCAGTGTCAAGGACATGTAAATAAGATGCTCCGACTTCCTTGAGCGATACAGTACTTATCAAACCATCCGTGGTAGAGGCGGATGGCGGGGGCTGACCTGAAAGAAAATCAGCCTAATTGAACATTTTCGGGCCCTTTAGATCTCAATTTTTCCCATGCAAACTGTTGGGTGTTTAGCTAACAGAATCGATTAACCGATCTTATATTGCTTCTTTACACGATCTACCTCAGCGGAGGTTTGTTTGTTCTTAGAACTTCCATGGAAACTTAACTGCTCCCCTTGAAATACCGGTTATATGAAGTTATTCTTATACAACTAAGTCCATCCAATATCATAGTTTCTTGACCAACCTGATCTCAACTGACCATAGCTAAAACAAATATACCTGATATCAGTATGCAATGCTTTTTAGAATCAGGTCAGCTATCGAACAAATTCCTGTCATATTTTATGAATTATATAATGCAAATAAAATCAAATGAACCATGTATAAAAGAAAGCTCTAGCTCTGTAACATTTTAAAGTTATTCATCTGAAAGAAATAACTGGACAGAGAGCGGATAAATGGATTTTACATATACTTTTCTAGTAAGGAATATTACTACTAAGGTTATTGCAATCTTAGATTTTATGATTCTCAAAGTTTAACTTTAAAAGGTCTAATCATTTGTGTTTTACCCTCGTTAGGTTTCTCTCTTTTTCGTTAAACGTGCTCTTTATTGTATATTATAGAGCATGTTACCTTGTTTGAGAGCTTTAAAAACACCCAATGTTTGCTGCTTGAAGGAAATGCCACATTGAAACGGTTTCAGCCGAAGGGTAGTTACAGACAGAGTTTTTGGGCGTTTAAGAACGTATATTAAAGGACTGCGAGACATCAAAGATCTTTATTTCTTGCGAAATTTTAACAACGGCGCAGTTTCCCGATTTACTCATCACTCAATGGCCATGTTATAATTGAAGATACATTTTATTTCCGCTATTTGCAACGCTCTGGGGAAACGAAAAATAGTTCGAAATAGCGGGAATTCGAAATAAGCGAGTTCGAATTAGCTGGATCTAATTGTATCATTTCTTCATCCCTATGTAGGCTGCTGCTGTGTGCTTACTGGTCCCTGTGGAAACTACAACTCTAGGGAGCCTTCAGTCACTTTTAAGAAAAAAAAGCGACGACTGTCCCGGTAATCTTTTACAGATTCACTTTGATGGAAATAGAACCGAGGCAAAATGCAATGGACAATCCACAAAGACCTTAACAACTAGTAAGTCTTAGTAAAAACTTCACTAGTGTTATTGCCCTAAGGTCCCAAATTTACGAACTGATCATTAATTTCTGATACAGAAGCCCATTATATGCGGTTTCTCGAAAGGCGAGAAACCGCGCGGAAACGCGCACAAACTATTATAAAAATGGCTTTAGCTATAGTAGCGTCATTCTTTGGACTAGATCTTACATTGTAAATTTTCAATTCGTATTTTGTAATTATTCTTTATTGTTTATTTGCACACGATCCCACAAGCTGCAAGCTCAATTGCTTATTGTGTTTAAATAAAGGTTACTTACTTACTTACTTACTTACTTACTTACTTACTTACTTACTTACTTACTTACCGTCTTACTTGTGACTTAAGGGAAGCAGAGTCTCTGAGGCAGTTTAAATGCCTACTCGAATGAGATGTATAGGCACGGCATTCGTGGAAAGCAGCTTTTTTATTTTATCATTTTTATGATATTAGATATTAGGAATTGAAAACATTTGTAGTTTTAGCTGACGAGTTTTTTACCGCGTTAAAATAAATAAAGATTGTCTTGCCCGTATTGTTTAATCGAATGAGATTGAATGCTGTCTAGTAGGATCAGTAATTGAAATTGTTTGAAGAAATGTTCCCTAATAGTGCATTTTGTATTTCAAAGGATTTACGATTGAGGATACCAAAGCCGGAAAGAAGTGCATCCAATACAGTGATGAACAAGACGGTAACACACGCTACTACGCGCTGAAGGTCATTAACAGGACAAGGGTCACGCCGACGGTCACTTTTATGGTGAGTTAAAACTACCTATAAGCGTCTATTGGCAAGTTTATTTCATACACACTTTTTACTGATATTATAGTTCTACTGTGGGCAGTACCGGGCCGTAACACTGTTGAATTTATTGGACATGCACTACTAAGTTGAAATTTGGACAGAAGGATGATTTCTTTCCACCTACGCTAGATCTGAAATTCCTGAGTTTGTTGACGTTCTTCATACACAAACGAAACGATTTTGTTGTTTTGGTGCGAGCGATCTATGAAAACAACAGTATTCAAGAAAACTAAGAGACTATGATCTAGTATCTTGAAAAAAGTCAAATTTGGCGGAAACATTGCCCTAGATCGATCAGCTGTATAATATCCGAAGTCTATATAGAAACATGCAACTCAACAGCTTTATTGGCTTAGCCATCATGGTATATGAGTAATTCACCTTTTGCTGTTCATGTACAGAAAATATCCATTCATTTGTGTCCAAATTATGGTCAATATACTATCATTAACACCAATATGACCTTCATTTTGGCTTAAGGAACGTTCAAGAATAACATTTACATATGTATTAACATTCAAAATCATCAAAAGATAAACAATAGTTTCCCTTGACATTCATTGGCTGTAAATGTATTTTCATTTTTGTGGAATGAAATTCGTTGTCACGAAACGACAATCATTTCCACTTTTGGACAATCTTCTTTCAATAAAAGACTTTCAATAACAGAATTTGCATGAGAACTCACAATCAATTGCATTATTATACAACCATATCCGTGAAGATGACAATCTTTAGTATGTTGAGACAGACATAACCGTGTTTTCAACTAACGTTAAGAGAAAACAATAGCTCATCAGCGTAATTCTTTTGAACAGAGATGTTGTGGTTCTGTTAGCTTTGATTTCATTAAACCTGCCACAACCGTGGCCAGATTTATCCAACACAGTTGTTTGTTTACATTTTAAATCTGGTCCTTATCGGAAAGTACGTGGCCGGAAATGCAAGCAGAGCTCGCGCAGTGTTGGGCCTTGTTTTGAACGCATGCCTTGATGTAAACAAATGATATTATGGCTGTAATGTTTGTCTCAACGCACTTAATATTGTCACCTTCACGGATATGGTTATACAATAATGTAATTGATTGTGAGTTCTCATGCAAATTCTGTTATTGAAAGTCTTTTGTTGAAAAAGGATTGTCCAAAAGTGTAAATGACTGTCGTTTCGTGACAACGAAATTCATTTCGACAGAAATGAAAATACATTTACAGGCAATGAATGTCAAAGTAAAGTATTGTTTATCTTTTGATGATTTTGAATGTTAATACATATGTTAATGTTATTCTTGAACGTTCCTTACGCGGAAATGAAGGTCATATTGGTGTTAATGAGAGTATATTGACCATAATGAAATAAATTTGGACACAAATGAATGGATATTGTCTGTAAATGAACAGCAAAAGGTGGTGATATATAGATTTAGCCAAGCCTAAAAGCGGAGCTTCTGGACCGGATTGTTCAAAGCTCGATTAAGCTAACCCAGGATAAGCGAGAATTTTGATTTGATTTTGTAACTTTGCGGTCAGGTTTTCTGTATTTTTTTTGGCCATCTGTTTTGAGTTTGAATAAACTCAAACTACAAAAACAAAAGTAGTGAAAAACATCTGTATAAAAGATAAATTTATGATTTTGTTAACTTTAAACCATGGGTTGGCTTTATGTAGACTGAATTTCAGCCGCCTCCTCCGCTCGCTGAGTCACTCGGGGAGAGAGACGTCTGAACGCACCGGGCGACAATGCTGTCCGGTGACGTCACTATCAAAAACCTGGTAGTGGTTCTGATTGGTTGCCGTGTTAATTTATTCGCCCGACTCGAATGATTTGAATAATTTTATTGCCAAACTTCGCACGTTCAAGATGGCAGAAGAAACAAACAAAGACTTAATCCGCGTCAAGAAAAGGCACTTTCAAATTTCTTAGCGGAAGCGATGTATTTGTAAACTTGCCTACGGGATATGGAAAGTCCTTAATATATCAGACGTAAGATGGTTCCACTCGTGGCAATTGAACTTTCAAAGCAGCACAGCCGTTTCCCAAACGAAAGCATAGTCGTTATTATTTCGCCATTGATTGCTTTACAGTGGTTATCAATCACAAGCGACCTTCAGCGCAAAAACGTCTGGACGAAACCAAGGGTTTGTTGGACGTCAATCATCCCCGCCTCCTTCCGACTGTATGTGAAATTTACCTGAAAAAAGAAGTCTGAAACCTTGCAGCAGTCCACTTGCAAAAATTATCATTTTACTTTCGATATGTACGGCTAGCTCACTAAATACATTGGCATTAACCATTCCTTGAAGTCTATAAATAAAGACGTTTGCGTTTGTCGGGTTCTTCAACGACCATTCGCATGCATGAACGACCCCAAAATCAAGCAAATCTGCACGCGAGCGAACAAATTATTTCTGCACGTATTTCTTGGGGCTACGGACTGAACAATACTTAAACATATAAAACTTATAACTTATTACCTTACAAAATTATAAGGTTTACAAGGAGTTTAAGTCTTGTTCAGTCCGTAGCCCCAAGACAAATACGTACAGAAATAATTTAGTTCGGGGTACATTTGCTTGACCTCGGGGTCATTCATGCATGCGAATGGCCGTTGAGAAACCCGATCCGCCCGTTCAGTGACAGATTTAAGGAATATTTAATGCCAGTGTATTTAGTGAGCTAGCCGAACACACTGAAAGTAAAATAATAATTTTTACGCGTGGACCGCTGCAAGGTTTAAGACTTTTTTTTGTAAATTTTGCATCAGTCGGTGAGGAAGCGGAGATGATTGACGTCCACCAAAACGTAGGCTTTGTCTAGACGCTTTTGCGCTGAAGGTCGCATGTTATTGAGCATAAATTACCACATTTGACTCGTGACGTCACCGGACAGCATTATCACTCAGTGCTTTCAGACCCCTCTCTCTCCGAGTGACTCAGCGAGCGGAGGAGGCGGCTGAAAATTCAGGCTAGGCTTTATGCAACTATTTACAATAAGTTAACTTGCCACGAGCCCGCGATCGAATCGAAAAGTAACACTTGGTCAGCAGTCAACTTTAAAAAACACGTGACGTCGATGAGCTCTAAAGTTGAGCCTGCGACATGGTCACGTGATACTGGTAAGCGGAACGTTGATATGACAGGTGTCAATTAACCATAACATGGATGTCAAACATCAAAGACGAACGAAGGCTACATGTTGCTGTCAACCTATTAGCTGGAGTATGGCCGCCATCTTGCACGACTCCGCCGTCGTCGTCGTGTGTACGCGCCCACAAGTAATACTGCTACCATGATAACCATGAGAAAATCAATGCATGGGCTTCCTTTTATTTCCTATATGAGTTTTACCCTTCGATTTATATGGTGAAAATTGTTGCAGCATCTCGGCACAAAAGACAGCGAAAGAAATCTTTGTCAAGATTTGTTGACAATTGAAAACACCGACTCGGACTTGAAAGCGCTGCACTATGCAGATGAGCTACTTGGAGGCGTCAGACTGCCCTTTCAAAAACTTTTGCAAACTCGCCAAACAAACAGAGACAATAACAAACTATCAAAACAGGGTTTGGTTATGATTAAGCATTGTTTGGGAAACTCACAAAGTAACTCGATACTAGAGTAAAGAGTTTTCTTACATAACTTTTCTTTATAGAACAAGCGCAAAAGCTTTCGCGTACAACTAGCGCGAGCATTCATTCACAGCGCGAAATCGGAGTCATGTTTTCGACCCTGGCAAACTCACCTTTTCCATTAGCTCAGAGCATAAAACTACATATAAGAGCCCTGGGTCTTATTCCCTGCCTTATTCCCTGCCATCGCTGTGAAAAATCTGCAAGAGAATCTCGCAACTCTCACCATTTGATCATGCAACGTGACAACATCCACGCGAGAGCCCCCGACATGTGCGTGGATCCGCGCGGATATATGACGTCAGGATGGCGCAATTTGTTCTGAAAATAGAAAAATTGTCCCATATCATAGGTGCGCGCGGATCCCAAGACTTACGGTCTCCGTCCCCGATTATGTCTTCCTGGTGGAATGTTAATTGATTATTGTTTTCTTTTAATTGCTTTCATAGAATGAGCGATGCAACTCGTCAACTGATGATGCTTTCCTGTTTGATGAGGAATGGCAACCACCTCATCATAGATATTATAAACACACGCTTCCTGATAACACTAGTTTGTACCTAGGAGTAAGTAAGAACTGCACTGATGATAGATTGTATCTAACGTGCAGCAACAGCAACATCGGCAGCAACAGCAACATCGGCAGCAACAGCAAAACCCGTGACAGGCGCTGTACATTTCGATGGAGGTCATGAATCAGTTAATCAATCGATCGACCATTGAATTGATGAATAAGAGAGTAAATGAATAAAGCTAAGCGTGAAACAATTATGAAATAGAAAACATGCACCGTGTTTCTATCAAGTTTTAGTATAAATCTACTAGCATTCCATCACGAATGCCGCGCCGTTAATTATCTGATTGGCTAAGCCACTCACTATCTATATTGTCTGCGCCCTCGTCAATTATCACGCAATAGAAATCTCGAGCTCATAATCTAATTGTGTAATAGAAACGCAGTGTTTCTATTTAACAAATTGAGGTCAGTTTTTCATGCGTTTGTCGTGTTATTAATGATGAATTTCGTCATAACATTGTCAAAGTAGCAGTGGATCCGCAGACTACTTTGACAATGTTATGACGAAATTAATTGTCAATAACAGGACAGACGCATGAAACACTGACGTCAATTTGTTTTTTACAATAACAAATTGTCCGCTGTCGATGGTTGACGCATCGCAAAAAATAAAATTCATGGGTCTGTCCGCATATTGACCATGAAATTTAACCAACGTATGAGAGCCCGAGATTTTCTGCAATTATTGAAAAAAAAAAAACTCGATAGAAACATGGAGAATAAGGTTCCAGTTTTTTTTTTTGAAATTTCCGCGGCGAAAAAAAAAAAAAAAAAAAAAAAAAGAAACAGCAAAAATTGTTTACTTCGATCATTAAAATGTAAATTCTCTTTGCTCACGCTATCGTTACGTCAACAGCTCGGCTAGTTCTGTGTTTCTATCGGCGAGTTATGGAAAAACGAATTTGAACGATTCAGTGCGCGTATTTTCTTCGGCTACTTTCTAAACATTCATAGTAATCCAATTAATGAAATTGTTTTCAGAAAGTAGGTTACAGCACTGAGTTGACTGTAGGAGTAGGTTTAGTACGCAAAGTCTTTACAAAGTATTAAACTGGAAAGAGGAAGTGGCGGTAATTTTAGAGAAAGCAGCTGATTAAGCTACAGGTTATTTGGTGATTTTGAGAAGACTGATAGTTAACTGTAATTATTATCATGCATGTTAAAAATAAAAATCCGACAATGGTAATCATACGATGAACCTGTATTGGTATCAAGTGTTTTTTTGTTCCACTTCGGCGTAGAGGTCTCTTTTGAGCTAGAGTCCTAAGTGTAATCAAGTGTCGCTTTTAAATCTGAACTTAGCCGGTTAACTTTGCGAGGCCTGAAGCCATAGTCAGAAATCTAAAGACCGCTTCTTTCTTATATCCTGGGCCTCGGCGCTGCGGGAGGGGTTGGGTGGGTGGGAAGTTGGACAAAATATCCTGGAAGCAATTGTGCAAAACAAAGCACCGAAGAGAAACATATAGAAGAAATCGGAAAAAAAACTCTTAAAGGAACTGACGTTGAAAAAAATTGTTGCTCCGAAAAATTGCCCAATTGCACGGTTCCTAAAGTAAATCGGTCTGTCCTGCGTCCAGACAATACCAGAGCGTGTGTGTCCCTGCTGCATGGTTAGTCCTCAGGCGTCACTTCAACGGTCGGATTGTGGAACATGTGGAATTTTGGGCCTCTTCCCAGAAAACGTTGCGGTTCCTGTTTCCTACCTTTCATTACGAAATGCGACAGTGTCTGGTGACGAAACATCGTCCCACGGTCTTATACCTCGGTCTACCTTCTTCTTTCAGCGGCCCTTTTGCTTAGCACCAAGAATCGGGATCTTTCGGGAAGCCACTCATACGTCACATTGATAATAGGCTCCCTGTACGCATGTTTAGAAACCGTTCTTGAGCTTGGAGACATGCGCTCGACATGCGTGTTCAATCAAGTCAGAACTAAGATTTTCTGGTTTCCGAGTTTTGATTTGTTCAGAGCTTCATGATTTCGGTCCGCCTATTAACCAAAAACGCAGCGTCTGGGGCGAAATTTCCTTGGGGTTTGTGCTACTTCAGGACACACCCACAAATGGACATGCCTGTCCGTACTTTTGCCTGAACAAGTTAAAGGTAAGGAAAAACCCGTAGTATAATATAAACCCAAATATGTTTGGCAAGATGGGTTCGAGATCGCCACTCTATAGTGTGATGGTCTCATTTTATAAACACTGTATTGACGAAGCTTATTCGGTCAAGACTGGCTGGTTATTGGCATCGCTTTTTGCTGCGGCATTATATGAAGCTCAAGCTGTATTCATTGTGTCGAAGCCAAAATATCTTTGAGTATGATTCTAGTTAACAATTATTCCACGAGCGGGCGTTGGACATGAGATCATAGATAGCCAACGAGGCACGTAGTCCCGAGTTGGATATGGTTGTTTTTTGTCAAAAATGACCCCAAAATAAATATAAAACTAAACCGAAATAAAATTAAAAACGTATCCCCGCCGCATCCGCCCCCCCCCCCCTTTCCCCCCGCTCCCACAAAAAAAAAAAAAAAAAAAAAAAAAAAAAATACGCTTACGCTTAACATATTTGTAGGGCATGGTACAAAAAAAAAAAACATAGGCTCCATTTGGAGCGAAAATATCCTCGCACATTTGTCCGCGGACATTTGTTCCAAGAAGCGAACATTTTTCGGAGAGCACAACTCAAGGAAAACTGTGATCCTCGAGGAACAGATAATGTCCACGGACAATATCTCTGAGCATATTTTCGCGCCAAATGTAGACTACAGAGTGTGTTCACGCGACGTCATCAAATTCTCAAATCCAAACCCAAAAAGCCACTAAAGGTTTTATCCTCATCAGGCATAAGAGTTACTAAATTTATATCTGTTAACCACTTTCGACCTCAATAGCGTCCTTTGTTTGGAAACCAGCGCATTTTGACTTTCGGAGTTATGACGGTGCGTGAAATAAAGCAAAGATCGCGTTTGTTGAACTCTTAGGAAAGTCCACATTGGTCTCCCTTATGAGTTAAATTCAAATTTTCCCACGAGCATCCCTTCCCTTTCGATATGGAAGTTCCTCCCCCCAGGCTCCCAAATCTCTAACTGAACGGGAAGTGAAGGAGTGAAGGAATGATGGAGTGAAATCGTTCTACCGCTACAACTTGGAAAATAATAAATATTTTTCAAGTTAATAAAATAATGGCAAGAGGATAAAATACTGTTCAATTGACATTTCTTCTTTCTGATGGTAAACGTAAAGCTTTTGAAAAATAGTTAATCCGTAAACGAATAGCACATATCAAGCCCATGTGGATATTTTCAGCTGTTTTCTTTATTGTTTGAGAACGTTTTTTATTTAGCACCAGCGTCTCAATGAAAGTCCCAGTTTGTCGAAAATGGAAATGAAAGATGCTGAGCGTCCATGCATGATCGAAAGACTGCATGGGAAAGTTAACCAAAGGACATTCGACATTTTTTATGAAGATGGACATTCGTGAGTGACGCCAATGAACTATTTCAACGTAAGTAACACTCTTTTAGTAGCATTGTCGCTATTTATGCTATCTTCGAAAAGGGCTTTTTAAACCTGCCGTGTGGCACTAAATTTTCACGGGAGTTTAGTTTTGCTAATCGGCGATATTTTTTATTTTGCGAGAACTGATTTTTGCGATTGTAGAAAACTTGTTTTTCTTACTGGGTAATAACCTTTGCCATCTTCACGAAGTCCCGTTAAAATACCTCTGACAAACCGAGTTCGCGAGCAGTACTGTAAGTTAAGGACCGAGATTTTTTCCCCATCTATTTATGGTCCAAGGGCGAAGCGCGCGGGCCATAAATCAGAGGGGAAAAATGAGGAACGTAACTTACAGTACGGACCAAGAAAACGAGGTTAGGCCTGGGTCGCGCTAGAGCCAGTTTTGTTTGTATAAGTAATAAATCTGTCAACAAGTAGCATAAAATAAGTGCGACCCCAGTTTCAAAACCTTACCAAATTTTTGAGGATTGCCAAAATTCGCCAATTTTCAATTTTCGCTTGCGAGGAATTTGCCAGTCTATCGCGACCGAAAAGTAAAATAAAAAAATTGCTAGTTTGAGTTTCGCCTAAATTGTAAGCAACGCTTGATGTTTCATCAAGGCCCAATAACTTTACGTCCGTAGATACTGCTCAGTTTTATTTGTGCAAAAATCCAGTAAATTCTCTGTTGTCGATGAATGAGAGCGCCCGCCGATACGTGTTTTGTACAGGCAGTAAACATGACAAATTGGACTTCCGCCGCACTTTCGTGTGAAAGCGTACATCGAACTCAAACAATAACTCTCTAGTTTTTAAATAGGCCCTTTGCACGATCCAGTCACATGGTACAAAATCAGACATGCTGGTGAGCAAGTTGCGCAGTGGAACTTCCAAAACAATGCAACTCGTACCAGTCCACCTGTTTTGGTAGTTTTGGAAGTCCCGCTGCGCAACTTGCTCACCAGCATATGTGATTTTGTACCATGTGACCGTATCGTGCAAAGGGCCTATTTAAATAAGATTGATAAATGTTTGAGAACATATTAAAAGCTAAGCTGGAAATACGTGAATAAAGCCGAAATAATCAGCAAAGCTTCAATGACGCTTTCTTTAATCAACTTCGAATAACGATTTCGATTTTGTTGATCGAGTTTATTTTATCAAAACTCCCTGTCTATTTTCATTTTCGCAGTGCAAAACTTCCCTATGCTTATGCTGAAGAAACACACATGATGTTAGTAGCCTTTTTTGCGTTCGTGAATTTTTTTGCAGCATCTCAGCATAAAAGATAACGAAAGAAATCTTTGCCAAGATTTGTTGACAATTGAAAAGACCGACTCGGACTTGAAAGTGCACGAGCTGCACAATGCAAATGAGCTAATTGTACGCGTCAGACTTTCCTTTCAAAAACTTTTGCAAACTCACCAAACAAGCATAAACAATAAGAAACCATCAAAACAGGTTTGGGTTATGATTAACCATTGTCCGGAAAACTCACAAATTAATTCGATACCAGAGTATAGAGTTTTCTTGCTATATTCTTAAGTCAGAACAAACGCAAAAACATACGCGTAAGCTTACAACAAGCGCGAGCAGATCTTATTATTCATTCCGAGCGCGAGATTGAAGTCTTGTTTTCGACCCTGAAAAACCCACCTTTTCCTTTAGCTCAGGGCATAAAACTACATATAAGCGCCCTGGTTCGTATTCCCTGCCTTATTCCCTGCCATCGCGGTGAAAAATACGCAAGAGAATCTCGCAACTCTCACCATTTGATCACGCAACGTGACAGCATTCACGCGAGAGCCCCCGACATGTGCGTGGAACAGCGCGGATATATGACGTCAGGATGGCGCAATTTGTTCTAAAAATGGAAAAATTGTCCCATATCATAGGTGCGCACGGATCCCAAGACTTACGGTCTCCGTCCCCGATTATGACTCCTGATTCAAGCTCTTAGGAAAGAATAGTTCTTCAAAATAATGAAGGATATTTGATGAATTGATTTGAATAGCTCCGCTGTAAACTCATCTATGCGGAGAAGGGTGGAGGAGTCGACAGGGGTAGAGCCTAAAATGTTCAGAAAGCGTTGAGAGCGCCTGGTACAAGCGGTTCCTCTCAGTCTTTAGAACACTGTTTTGAAAAATACAGGAAGACCTTGTATATTCGACGGTATTACGCCTAACCATCCTATCATGATTGTCGGGGTAAAAACATGATTGAATTTCTATTTCTTTGCATATAGAAACTGAGTGAGAATGCAAATAAATGTCCTTGTTAAAAGCAACTTGAAAAACATCATACCGGAATCATCTTTTCGCCAGTTTACGTGATAACAAGTTCCTGTTAATTAACGCCAGTGTAACCCCCCAACACTAATAGAATTAGGAACAACTTCTACTCACGGATGAGTAAGAGCAAAACTATGATAGGAACTTGAAAACTTGACACTTCGTTGACCACATTTTCGCATTAATTAATTTACCGAATCATATGCACCCATCAAGGGGAGAAAACGCGTTTTTTTAATGAGCACGAAGATAATTTGTTATGAACAATATTCTTGAGGGGGTGAGACCATACACGTTGTGCGTGACACGCAGTGAAGGAGATTACTACCGTAAAGTTGCCGAAAGTGTTGGCACGTTGGCCAAATATCTTCGTAGTTCGATTTCCCTCAATTCCCGGCAACGATAAGCTCTCAAGCCTACTGCACGAGTAATCCTTATCTAAGAGGGGTTCAACGTCGAACGGGGAAGGAGGGGGGTGGTCAATCTTTGTACCTTAAAAAGTAAACAGATCATTGTAATGAATGGTTTTGCAAGCAACACACTTCAGAGGGAGTGATCTAATCCTGTCCGATGCGACCTGTTGCATAGAACGAGCTGTATTCAATGAGGGTCTGAATGAGGTTAACCGACTGGCGACAAAGGGCGAAAAATATTACTGACTACTGACAACACGAGGAAAAATGCAGCGACTAGCGACAAAGAAATTAACTGAGATTTACCGACAACTAGCCTGCGAACGCAGAAGTATGTCTCCGCCGAAAATAACGTGTGGGAACCCTTAGGAATTTTAAGCCAATCACAGCTTAACTCAAGTAGCCCTAGAACTACTGCGCGGGGTATTCGCTGCGAGGAGCACTAGAGTTTCATTTTATCATGGAATTTGATTGGCCAAAGAGAAACAAAAGTCATTACGTCACAGAAATCGTTTGCTGGCTCGGGTTCGCAGACGTTATTTTCGGCGGAGACAAGTGACAGCCTGAAATACGTCTACGTTCGCAGGCTAACGGACAACCGACAAAGGTCGAAAATTTTAACCGGCAACCGACAAAGTAATGAAATTTTCTAACCGACAACGGACGCGTGGAGCCTCCCCCCCCCCCCCCCCCCATTTAGACCCTCTTCAATTTCACCACAGTTTTTAAAAAGTCGCTATTTCAAGGTTAAATAGGTGCTCAATACTTTTAGAATTAATGTAAAGGAATAGAATATTGCATTTGAATGTTCAAGAAAAACAAAACATGTCCAAGGGAAACAAAACACAATCAAGGTATCTGTTTTCGGCAAATAAACTGTCCGATGTGTCACAATTGGGAAACAGTCACCCCTCTTGTGCTAAGAATCTGAGTCGTTGGTTATCAATACTGTCAATAGCGTTCTTCAGTCGTAGATTGCTGTTGAGATTACATTTCAAGGCAAGATATCAGTGTTTTCATGATCGATATTCGAGCGAATGACCTCTTGAACCAAGATATAAAGTAATATATGCAACTGAAACGTAGCGCCGGCATAAAATTCTCTGCGTATCATTTGAAGCCGTCGAGGTAACCTAAAGGGTCCTAAAGTCTCTCCATTTTTAAGAACAATTACTGGTTCCCGTCACACAGCCTCATTTAATTTAGCAAACAAGTAATACTAGTATAAAAAATTAATGAGGGTTTACACACGTATGTGAAAATGATATAGGCTCATTGCGAATTAAGTTGTTTTTCTTTCAATTGAATACTTCAATCTTAATTAATAAATCTCAACAAGAGATATTCTTTTGATCTCAGTTGATATTTTCCCTTGGTATCAAAAGTGTAAACGGTTAATTCCTTTTGATGATCGAGATCCAGCTATCGCTAACAAATCTTGTGAATAGACAATAAAACGGTATGATGAAATAGTAAAAAAGTCAGTGTCAAGGACATGTAAATAAGATGTTCCGACTTCCTTGAGCGATACAGTACTTATCAAACCATCCGTGGTAGAAGCGGATGGCGGGGGCTGACCTGAAAGAAAATCAGTCGAATTAAACATTTTCGGTCCCTTTAGATCTCAATTTTTCCATGCAAATTGTTGGGTGTTTAGCTAACTGAACCGATTAATCGATCTTATATTGCTTCTTAATACGATCTACCTCAGCGGAAGTTTGTTTGTTCTTAGAGCGTCCATCGAAACTTAACTGCTTCCCTTGAAAAACCGGTTATATGAACAACCCGGGGTACTTACCATTTACATGGGAAAACCGGAAATTCCAGTTGGAAAATCAAATGGTTTGCGCCATTCCGTTTGGGAAGCTTCTGAAAATATGGACTGTGATTTGAGTTGATACTATTTTTCTGCTCTTTTAAGTCTGTCTAGCTGATGTGGATATACTTTATAGCGATTCCTTCTCTGGCAACGTGGCATTCAACTGTTTAATGTTTTTGCCTGAAATGTCCAACCGGATGGTTTCTGTAAATGGTAAGCATCCCGGATCTTAACTTACCATAGCTCAAACAAAAATACCTGACATCATTATGTAATGCTTTTTAGAATCAGGTCCGCTGTCGAACAAATTCCATTCATTTTCTATGAATTATATAGTGCAAATAAAATTAAATGAACCATGGTATAAAAGAAAGCTCTAGCTCTGAATATTTTATAGTTATCCATCTGAAAGAAATAACTGGGCAGAGATCAGGCTAAATGGATTTCACATGTACTTTTCTGGTAAGGAATATTGCTACTAAGGTTATTGCAATCTTAGATTTTATGATTCTGAAAGTTTAAGTTTAAAAGGGCTTATGTTTTGTATTTTGCCCCCGTTAAGGTCCTCAGTCTTTTTTGTTAAGCGTCTTCTTAATGATCTATTAGGGGACGTTAAATATACGGTACGCCCTGCACAATGTTTGCTGCTTGCAAGAATTGAAATGCCAGATTGAAACGCGGGTTTCTGAAGGGTAGTTTCGGACAGAGTTTTTGGGCGTTCAAGAGCATATTTCAAAGGACTGCGAGACAAAAAAATATTATGACGAGCACATCAAAGTTTTATAATTCGTGTTCAATTTTAACATACGACATTTATCGATGTATTAATCAATGAACGGCCATGCTACAATTGGACATATACAGGCTGCAGTTATGTGTTTACTGGTCCCTGTGGAAGCCAGAGCAAACTGGCGGAGACCTGCAACAGCTATCAGCCTTCAGTCATTTTTAAGAAAAGAAGACGACTGTCAAGCTGGTAATCTTTTACAGATTCACTTTGTTGGAGGTACGACCCGGGCAAGATGGTACATCTACAAAGACCTTAACAACTAGTAAGTCACAGTAAAAACTACATCACCCCACAGTGTATGCTATAGTGTTATTGCTTAAGGTCCCAAATTTAGGGAGATTGTTGCTTTCTGATGCAGCTGTGCTACCTTTTTTTATTGCATGCTATTGAGTCTTGTTTAGTTACAATATTAACTGAAATTGTTTTCAGAAGTTTTCCCTAATAGTGTATTTTGTATTTCAAAGAATTTACGATTGAGGATACCGGAGGAAAAAAGTGTATTCAATACACTGATGAACAAGGCGGTAACACACGGTACTATGCGCTGAAGGTCATTGACAGGGCGACGGTCACGCCGACAGTCACTTTTAAAACTACCTTTTAGCGTCTTTTAGCAAGTTTATTTTATATACACTTTTTACTGATATTACAGTTCTACTGAGGGCCGTACCGGACCGTAACACGGTTAAATTTATTGGACATCCAATACAAAGTTGAAGTTTGAACGAAACAGTGGCTTTCTTTCCACTTAATCTGAAATCCCTGAGTTTGTGAACGTTCTTCGCTCAAACGAAACCGTTTCGATTTTGCCGTTATTTTGGTGCGAGCGATCTATGAAAACAACAGTGTTCAAGAAAAGTCAATTTGGTTGAAACATTGCACAATATCAGCTGTGAAATATCGGAAATCTATATGTGATATTATTAGGAGCCATAATCGGGGACGGAGACCGTAAGTCTTGGGATCCGCGCGCACCTATGATATGGGACAATTTTTCTATTTTTAGAGCAAATTGCGCCATCCTGACGTCATATATCCGCGCGGATCCACGCACATGTCGAGGGCTCTTGCGTGGATGTTGTCACGTTGCGTGATCAAATGGTGGGAGTTGAAAGACCTTTGGGGATTATCTTGCGTATTTTTCACAGCGTAGGTAGGGAATAAGGCAGGGAATACGAACCAGGGCGCTTATATGTAGTTTTACGCTCTGAGCTAACGGAAAAGGTGGGCTTTTCAGGGTCGAAAACAAGACTTCAATCTCCCGCTGGGAATGGATAATAAGATCTGCTCGCGCTAGTTGAAAGCTTATGCGTATGTTTTTTCGTTTGTTCTGACTTAAGAATATAGCAAGAAACTCTCTACTCTGGTATCGAGTTCATTTGTGAGTTTCTCAGACAATGGTGAATCATAACCAAAACGTGTTTTGATGGTTTCTTATTGTTTCTGCTTGTTTGGTGAGTTTGCAAAAGTTTTTGAAAGGAAAGTCTGACGCGTACAATTAGCTCATTTGCATAGTGCAGCTCGTGCACTTTCAAGTCCGAGTCGGTGTTTTCAATTGCCAACAAATCTTGACAAAGATTTCTTTCGTTATCTTTTGTGCTGAGATGCTGCAACAAATTTCACGAACGCAAAAAAGGCTACTAACATCATGTGTGTTTCTTCAACATAAGCATAGTGAAGTTTTACACTGCGAAAATGAAAATAGACAAGGAGTTTTGATAACTCGATCAACAAAATCGAAATCGTTATTCGAAGTTGATCAAAGAAAGCGTCATCGTGCATCTCGTACTTTGCTGATTATTTCTGCCTTATTCGCATATTTTCTGCTTAGTTTTTAATATGTTCTGAAACACTTATCAATCTTAAACATATTTAAAAACTACAGAGTTATTGTTTGAGTTCGATGTACGCTTTCACACGAAAGTGCGACGGAAGTACAATTTGTCCTGTCTACTGACTGTACAAAACACGCATCGGCGGGTGCTCTCGTTCATCGACAAGAGAGAATTTACCGGATTTTACACGAATAAAACTGAGCAGTATCTACGGACTTAAAGTTATTGGGCCTTGATGAAACATCAAGCGTTGCTTACAATTCAGGCGAAACTCAAACTAGCAAATTTTGTTTTACTTTTCGGTCGCGATAGACTGACAAATTCTCGCAAGCGAGTGGCAAGAGGAGCTAGGAAACTATGAAGTCCTGAAGCTCTGCTATATCTAAATATATCCAGCTAGTTGCTTGCTGTGTAATGGAAAAGCTGTCAATCTTCAACATATGTGAAATTTAAAGTGGGGTAATGTATAGCTCATGTAACAGAAGCATCCGTCGGAACACAACTTGGTCAGCGATATATATCTAAGCTTAAAGCGGAACATACCTAAATTCGACACTGTCTTACTTCACTCAAACTGGAGCAGCTTACGACGAAAATACTTAAGCAAAATTCCAACAGACGTAAAAGCGTTGAGTTGTGGGCCAGAACATGAAAAATGTCGGGAATTTCGGACGCCATTTCCCCCGCGCGACATCTGCAAAAATCCTCGCAGCATGTACGCGCGTGTGCCGCAGGCGATGGCGCAATTTGTTCTAAAAATAGAATTATTGTCCCATATCATGGGGACATCCCCAAAACTAGAAATGGCGCGCGCTTACGGTCTCCGTCCCTAATTATGGCTCCTGATATTATTTAAAACTGTATCATTGGATGATACACCTTATTCCAAAATGGCCGCCATTTAAGTATTCTTTTGTTTACTTGGAAATTAGCCCTTGTTGCCTTGTTCTTAGACTCGAAATTCAAAAGAATATTTTCCCTTAAACGAGGCAACAAGGGCTCATTTTCAAATAAACAAAAGAATACTAAAATGACGGCCATTTTGGAATAAGGTGTATGCAACTGAAGAGTTTACATTGGCTTAGCCATCATGGTATACGAGTAATTACATCATGCACTACAAATATGGTGAGCGTGCCCGTAAGAATTTTTTATTTTGGGTGCGTTTTTGTTAATAAAACAATTATTACACTCGCGCTTGTTGAATATGAGATGATTACATCCAACTCGGCGCTACGCGTCTCGACAGCCATCGTTGGCTATCTCTCATATCCAGGGAAGACAACAATACTATTTTCGAGTGGTAAAATATTGTTTTTAACTCTAGAAAATAAAATTCATATCTTTAAGCCACCGTGTAATTTTCTTTTTACGATATAGACAAACTGAGCAACCGAGAAAAAGCGAGAAATGACGTCGTCGATATCTCCACCTGTAAGGAAAATACGCCACTTGGGTTCCGGATGTAGTAACATTTTCCAATAGAACACCGATGTGTTTATAATAAATGATATTAGTATAATTTCAGAGCTGAACAAAGAGTTTCCTGCTATCTGATTGGTTGAACTATTCCTTTATATAACATTTTCAGGCCTAGTTAATAAGCTCGCCAGCTTTGCCATCTCGGCAAGTAAACATGGCGGACAGTTGCTGAATGAATTTTTCATTTATTCAGACGACATCACTCCAATTCCGGGATATCTGAAAAGATGGAGAATTTTCAAAATGACTGCAGTCGCCCTTGGAGCAAGAAGCAATTTTAAGAACTCGCATTCAAGGAATTTAAGTATCGTAAACGCATTAGTTATCTTGATCGCCAGCAGGTCAGATCGATTGACCGAAACTTATTTTTCTTCAAACTAAAGCTACTCATTTTTAGACGATGATGACGATTGCGAATGAAGTCAACAACGATAAAACAAAGGTAACGGATGCATTTTTTTTCGTAGTGTTTCGCTTGTTTGTTTTACTGCCGAACTCGATGAGCAAATTGATTCACAACTGGGCTTATTATTAAAACTACGGCCGCATACGTGTATGCAAACGAAGAATTGCGCCAGTGTTTTTATGTTTTAGTCCACTATTCTGGAGTCCTCTTTGTTCAGCTCTGAAAATGGTACTAAAAATTATTCGCCTCAGGCTCAGTGAACATTGGTAAATATTCACCTCGACTCCGTCTCGGTGAATATTTACCAATGTTCACCGAGCCTTAGGCGAAAAATTATTAAATATTCGTTGGCAATAAGAGACCATCATAGCCGGCTCTTGTTGGCAACAAGTAGACATATGTTTAGCTTGGTAAAATGCGAGTTTGCTCTGAGCGTAACGTTCATCGAGGTTTTTGTTTCTTTCGCAGAATGAGCGATGTAACTCTTCAACTACTGATGCTTTCCTGTTTGATGAGGAATGGAGACAAGCTATCACTTATAAACAAACGCTTCCCAATAACACTAACTTGTACCTGGGAGTTAGTGACGACTGCACTGATGATAGATTGATTCTAATCCGTGGCAGCACCGGTGACAGGCGCTGTCAATTTAAATGGAAATCAAGAATCAATTAATCCGGAATCGATCGGTCGATCGATCATTAAATCAATGAATCAAAGAATAAATAAATAAAAAGATAAATGAATTAAGATAAGCGTGAAGCTAACGTTCATAGTGATCAGATAATAAAATCAACATGCGTATTATTTGGGAGTGTTTATGTTCGTTTAATTTATAATTTTTCCCAGTTCTACAATAATTAACCGGCTAGGAGGGAGATACTTGGTGAAAAATTACTTATTAAGAAGGGGTGGGAAGGAAGTAAAATTACTCAGTGAAAAGGGGAAGCGGTAATCTTCTGTCGTGGTAAAACATTGTTTACCACCTTTGATTTATTTCCGTGAACTTGTTACACAATTCAACGTGCATGCGAACGTTGAGCAGGGAACGTAGAATGAGCTGGTCTGTTTGGGCTGCCCTGCCAATATGAACTATAAAATTACCAGTATATACAAAGTATTTACGTGCAAGTAAAATTCTACTAATAAGAATTTAGTGGAATTCTTCTGGTATAACAATGCAGAAATATGCTGCAATCTGATTGGCTGAGCTATCGTACACTATCAGCCATTAGTATAAATCAACTAGCATTCTATCACGAATGCTGCTCTCTGATTGGCTACGCAACTCACTATCTATTAAACAATTAGATTTTGAGCTCGAGATCTCTATCGCGTGACGCGCCCTCGTCAAGTATCACGCATAGAAATCGAGAGCGAATAATCTAATTGTTTTAGTATAAATCTACTAGTCGTTGAAAACTTTACCTAAATCCTCTTCACAGACACTTCGAAAACGCCAATAAGTGACCGTCATTTCGTTAACTAGGGTACAATGCTACGCTACTTACTATCTATCACAGCATAGATAGTGAGTAGCGTAGCCAATCAGAAAAGCATTCGTGATAGAACGCAAGTAGATTTATAGTAATCTGTGATAGATTTTCGAAGTGTCTGTGAAGAGGATTTAGATAACGTTTTGAACGACTAGTAGATTTATACTAAAACAATTAGATTATTCGCTCTCGATTTCTATGCGTGATAATTAAATTTTCTCCGATTCTTATTGGTTATTGGTTTAAATGGATCACATGACGCGATAGTGTTCATCCGAGGAGAGACACTATCAGCCCATAGTGCCCGTCCGAGGAAAATTCCCGGATGGATAATAATCGTCCGTGAAAATATTTCTGTTCAAAAGCCTGCATATAGAAAATAAACAACTGAAATTGTAAAAGTGTTTTTTTTGTCCGTTTTGTTTTTCAAATTTTACATTTTGCTTTCACGGGTTTCGTCTAAAAAAGTGTAAAACAATTCAATATGATTTTTGAACTGGCGCGCGGAAGAAAATTTAGTGGTGAACAATAAAGACAATAGAGTGTTTATGTCTCGGAACTATCGGTCTGATAGTTGCCCCTTGGAAATTTGATATTCTTAAAACTAGCATATATAGCAAATATGTGCTTTAAGAACATCAAATGTCCGCGGGGCAACTATCAGCCGATGATTCCTCGACAGGAACACTATTGTTTTTAAAATATAATTATCATGTTTCTGCTTATCGGCTACTAACGGCTCCCGCTGCCGCGGCCCTATTGTTTTCGTTACACTTCTTAATCAGGGCGTTACTTAAATAGAAATCTCGAACTCATAATCTAATTGCTTAATAGTTCACCGCTAAATTTTCCTGCGTTGCCATTGGCCAAAACTGAGCACGAGCTACGATCTCGCGCGGGCACTATTTAACAACTAGTAGTAATGCATCAGTCAATTCCAGCAGTGCCCATCCACCCCGGGCAACCGCGGGGCATTTGCTCGCGTTGTCAGTCCAAGGGGTGGGGCATCCGCAATTTTATCGCCGCCCGGGGGCTGGGCATTTGCGTACCCCGGGGGGACCCCCGGGCATTCGACACGCGTGTTTTGGAAAGTGCCATGGATGAGTTCATCGGGAAAGACGAGGCATTTGTCGAACAATAGCTTGTCCGTCAGGGACTAGAGAAACTTGCAGATGTTTTTAAAGGTATGCTTTCTCAATTTGAGATATTTCTTCATTACTTGTAAGCATATAAATATAAGCGACAAGGTGAACTATATTTTGTTTTATCACAAAACAATCACTGACGTGAACACGACTATTTCGCATTTCGCATTCAAAACTAGCCTAGCATTTTTTAAATTCATTAAAGTGGAGTTAAAATACTTAAGGTTTGCGAATTCAAATGATGCGATCTTCCAGACAGATCTTGCGATCTTAAAATGCAATGCATCATCATTTAAAATGTCTTGATTCTTCAGAGAAAAAGTAGCCTGCGAATACAGGCGTCTATTATCGCTCGCGGCTGGAGGCACGTCCGCCGCAATCCCAGCTATCCTCTAGCAAACTGTTAAACGATTGGTGGATGTACACAACATGGCGGTATGTCGTGTGATGCGAAGCGGCGTTCTTCTTCTACTCGTCTTCGTGTTTACAAGGGATCTTTCTAATTCTAAATGTCTTACACCGTTGGTTAACCAAGAAGTCAATAGCTCTGGGTTGGCTGTTGGACAGGAGCTCTCTTCTTTCGTCGGTTTTGAGCAGCCCGTGAGAAAGAAAACTTCTAGTGGGCGCCATTTTGGATTTTCCCTCACTCCTGTCGCCAAGGTTCAGCTTGTCAGGCTTACAAGATCTGTTCTTCTTGCAAGTTTACTGCTTCAGTGCAATGATATCTCCGTTAATCCTGGACCTTCCACTAAAATAACCTGTCCTCGGTGTCTCAAGACGGTCAGAAGAAATCAGGCTTTTGGATTTTGCGTTTTATGCAAATCGCGCTTCCATTTAAAATGCCTGGATGCGAACTTTGAATCTGGCTCGACTTGTCATTTCTGCTCAGTTCCATCTTCTGCTGAGCAACAGTTCGATGACAGTCTAAACGATCGCTTTGTTGTACCAGCAACATCTGATGCTACCCTAAAGTTGCGTAGTCTTAAGTTCATCCATCAAAACATCAGAAGCTTGAGGAAGAAGTTAAATGAACTTCGTGTTTTCATAACGCAAAGTCCACGAATTCACATCATAGCTTTAACTGAGACATGGCTCAACAGTAACATTTCGGATGCAGAAGTGTCATTGCCTGGCTTTACACTTTTTAGAAGAGATAGATTGGTGAGGAAAGGAGGCGGTGTAGCAGTGTTTGTCAGTGAGTCAATTAATGCTGTGCGCCGATCTGACCTCGAGATTGATGAATCTGTTTGGATTGAGATTTTTCTGCCTAAATCAAAAAGCATACTGTTTGGAACATTTTATCGGCCACCTTCAGAGTCAGATAGCCAGCCTGACGAAGATTATTTGGCTCGCTTTTACAACAGCCTGGACTCTGCCGCGGCTGAGGGAAAAGAAATTATTGTAAACGGGGACTTCAACTGTGATTATTTGCCTAAGAAACCAAGCTCTGAAACCAAAAAGTTGAAAGAGATTTTTAAAACCTTTGGTTTAACACAGTTGATTAATGAACCAACACGGTCTACGTCAACCACCGCTACACTTATTGACCTGTTTGCCACCACAAATCCACGAAACATTTCTCGAGCCGTAGTTGCTGAATCCTGTCTGAGTGATCATGATATGCTAATTTCAGTTCGAAAGATAAATAACTTCAAAGAACAACCTCGTGTGATAAAGTGCAGGAATTATGCTAAGTACGATCCAACTAATTTCTGCAGTGATTTGAAGAAAATCCCCTGGGATGATGTGTTGAGTTCGACTAACGTCGAAGAAGCCTGGTCTTTGTGGAAATGCAACTTTACGGCTGAATGTGACAAACATGCTCCACTAATCGACAAAAAAGTTAGAGGACGTAATTGTCCATGGCTTACACTGGAAATCAAACAGATGATGAGAGCTCGGGATGCCAGTCTCAAGAAATATCGTAGATCAAAATTAGACACCGATTTGGCCGCATATCGATTACTCCGAAACAAAGTCAGTGCAAGGATTAAACGTGCTAAGGAAAGCTATAGTAGATCACTACTTGAAGAGAACAGCGGCGATTCTGAATCTTTCTGGAGGTCTGTGAAGAAAATAATGCCGGACACGAAACAGAAATCTATTCCGACCTGTATCAAGGCAGAGGGCAAGATTGTTACTGATAAACAAAGCATTTCAGAATTGTTTAACACTTACTTTACTTCTGTTGTGAACAAGTTATTTGAATCATGCCGGTATGCAAGACCAGTTTTTAATTCTACAACCGAGGAGCTGTTTACAAAGAATCATTTTGAGTTCACAGCAGTGGGTAAACCGTTTGTGCTTAAGCAACTTAAATGCCTAAAACTCAAGAAAGCTACAGGTCTAGATGGTCTACCTGCTAGACTTTTAAAGGACAGCGCAGTTGTGATAGCTGACTGTGTACAACATTTGATAAATCTTTCTATTGAAACTGGTGCAGTCCCGTCTGAATGGAAGCAAGCAAAGGTTGTACCCTTGTTCAAATCTGGAAACAAAGATGATCTGGACAATTACAGACCTATATCAATTTTACCGATCTTGTCGAAAATTCTGGAGAAAGCTGTCTTCCATCAGCTACATAGCTACCTATCAGAAAACTCTCTTCTCTCGCCTTATCAATCGGGGTTTCGCGCAAATCATTCAACTCAGTTGGCCGTTACCTTCCTTACAGATAAAATTCGTGGTCATATGGACAAAGGGCTATTGACGGGGGCAGTGTTTATTGACCTGAAAAAGGCTTTCGATACTGTTCCTCATGACGGTCTTGTAAACAAGTTGTACAGATATGGAATTCAAGACCAGCCTCTCTCGTGGTTTGAGAGCTATCTCACTAACAGGACTCAGAGAGTGTCCATTGAAAATCACCTTTCTTCTGCCGCCAACATCAGTAGCGGAGTACCTCAAGGTTCCGTGTTAGGGCCTCTCTTGTTTATTCTTTACATAAACGATCTTCCTTTGGCCGTTGGTCTGTCTAGTGTTATGTTATATGCCGACGACACCGTTATTTTTACTGCTGCTTCAAACATTGACCAACTACAGCTGAACTTAAGCCTTGATCTCAATAACGTCTCTAACTGGTTAACAGCAAACGGTCTTTTCCTCAACCTAAAGAAAACTGAGTATGTTTTATTTGGAACTCGGCAAAGGCTAGTCAGATCTGAATCTCATAGTCCGCTTTGCATGGAAGGAAAGGAAGTCAACCAAGTAAAGTCGTTCAAGTACCTAGGAGTCTTGCTAGACGAGTGTTTATCTTTCAACGATCACATAAGCTATTTAAGGTCAAAAGTTGCTAGCAGACTTGGCCTCCTGTCACGATTACGAGGTTGTTTAACCACGGAAGCAGCAAATAAGATCTATTTGTCCACGGTGCTACCGATATTAAGCTATTGTGATACGTGCTTTTGCCCTCTGGGAAGCACGAACAGAAAGACTGTTGAACGCCTGCAACGACGAGCTGCGAAAATCGTATACGGTTTTAAACCTGACATAGCCACGGAAACAATACTCGAGAACCTACGCTGGCCCTCTCTTACAAAAACCATGGAAAAGCACTGTGCACTGTTAGTTAACAAGTGCTTGGTCGGAGAAGTTCCTCTATACTTTAAAGACTATTTCCTGTTACGCTGCCAGAGCGACAACCAACATGTTTTTAACAGATGCACTAGATCGTCAATCACTGACATTATACTTCCTAAATTTCATTTAGATGTCGCTAAAAAGTCTTTTTATTATCATGGTACATGCACATTTAATAGCCTTCCAACGAACATAAAGATTTTGCCACCTAAGGAACGTTTCAAGGCTATCTCCGATTTTTTTTCTTAGGTTATTTTTTAGAACATTTTCAATTCTATATCCAATTTTTATGAGAACGCTATTACCTTTTTAAGCTTTTAAATTTTTTAAACATTTCAGCGTATCTTTTAAAGTAGTTATTTTTTTTATAGATATATATTATTTATACATGCTCTTTTTATTTTACGTTATACAGGGCCCCCGTTGATACCAGTCCTGCGACTGAAGGGGTCACCCTGTTTAAATATTGATTATTATAAAGAAATAAATATAATCAGAATCAACTAACACGTACTGTTGTCCTTGAAGTCTTACCGTTGCATTAAAATACTGAACAGTTGACCTTTTTATTCACTGATTAATTAAAAAACTGCAGAGGTGTTGGAAGGCGACGATCCAGGGGGCTGGGCATTTGCCGTCTCTCTTCGTCCCCACCCCGGGGCATTTAGACAGCTTATGTGTCCCCACCCCGGGGAATTTGCCCATTTTTTTTTTTAAATGCTAATACCTGGGGGTTAGGGGGGAGGCGGGGAATGGGCACTGCTGGAATTGACTGATGCATAATCAAATTGCAAAGATCACTTTATTATAGATACCCTAAATGATTTCTCTAGCTGACTTTCAACCTTTGTCTATAGCTAAAATCAGCATTTTTCATCAAAAATCGGACTTTTACAGAAAGATATATCATAGTGTCAAAGTCCATGCCAGTGAAGAGGTCCCCTGTGTACGTTGCGTGACGGCGCCAGTTTCCGTAGCCGTCAAAAGTTTAATAGGACTTAAATATTACATCAGCCTTCAAATTTCGTGATAA
The DNA here is from genome assembly GCF_042242905.1 of Orbicella faveolata. Classification (NCBI taxonomy): domain Eukaryota; kingdom Metazoa; phylum Cnidaria; class Anthozoa; order Scleractinia; family Merulinidae; genus Orbicella; species Orbicella faveolata. The sequence continues at coordinate 7,121,576 of NW_028301576.1, forward strand.
ATATTCCCACATCAACTGGTAATGTTTAAGCGTAAAATCTAATTTGTAAAAGTATATATATATTTTTACAAACATTACTCTAAGCTGAAAGTTCAATTAAAAGCAAACATTTGCAATCGCGTACTCGTTCACCGAAAACAAACAGTCTCCGTGCGACTGATTCGAGTATTTCCCCTGATGAATAAAGTAGACAGTATTTACATTTCCGTTCCTTGGTTCAAACTCACTCTTATGTATCTTGCCTTCAGAGTACTTTTCCACCGATTCCAAACAATATTCGACCGGATAAAGACTGAGCTATCTGTCGCGACTGGAACTAATCAACAAATGCAATCAAATACAGCTGTTCCCAGGTTCAGTGACGGTTGACATCCCAAAGCCAAGGCGATTCAAAGTCGTGTTCGTGAACATATAAAATAAACAAGGAAAATTCCCTCAGATTCCGATAAAGGCTACCGTCACCAAACTCCAACGCTGAGAGCACAAAATGGCAAAGCCTACGGCGACTGAATATAAAGAAAACTCCAGCGCAAAGACGACCTCACATGGCCTGCTCACATTTATCACCTCTTATTAGTAACGGTACCAGTTAAGTGGCCGTGACCTGCCCCTGCAAAAATCAAGCGAGGTGGCCATTTTGGTGTCCTTAAAGGAATGTGAATTTTTCTGCATATAGTCGTGCACAGGACAACCAACTCCAGAAAGCTACAGGTCAAATCTCCGAGCGCAATTAGATTATGAGCTCGAGATTTCTAGTCAAGCAATAGAGTGTTTCTGTTGAGGAACTATCGGGAAATTTGATGTTCTTAAAACAAATATTTGCCCGAGAAGCGAAGCTTCGAGGGCAAATATGCTATACAGGTAAAGGGAGCCACACTTTCAAAAAGATAATTTTGTCCACACTACTGCGGAGAAATTTGAAAAC
>NW_028301576.1:7127500-7157500 GCF_042242905.1 Orbicella faveolata
AGCACCATCAGAACCTTCTTTGATAGTGTACACCCAACGGTCCCCTACTGAATTCCTACCCTCTGGTAGGGTGGTTAGAATAGATGTCTCATTCTCGATAAGAGAATCCATTTTTTCTCTCATTGCTGCCTTCCAATTTTCTGACTCAGGAGATTCAATTGCTTCTTGGTATGTCTGGGGAAAAGCTGAAACCTTGTAACAATAATCAACACTAGATAATACCTGGTCACTCTCAGCAATAACCTCATCCAGATCAGTAACATAGTCATTAAGGTATGCTGGGCGTCTCCTCTCCCTGGTGGGGTATCTCGCACCTTCAGTCACAGATTGGGGGTTCCTATCAGTTTTGTCTCCAGTCACAAGCTTCTCAGCCTGTTCACATGAGAATTTCTCCGACCTATGAAAATCATATGCACTATACATCTCTGGGTTAGTGTTCACAGCCTGTTCGCCTGAGATTTCCTCAGACCTGTTAACACCAGATGCACTACACATATCAAGGTTAGTGTCCTCAGCCTGCTCGTCTGAGATTTTCTCAGACCTGTTAACACCAGATGCACTACACATATCTGGGTTAGTGTTACGCCGTAACAACATGAAATCATCTTCATCACGTAACAGACTTCCTGTTTGAGTGCGTTTCTCATTAACACTCTCCGAAGGGAATTTCACCACCCTGTGCCTAATCACCTTACCAATCTCTGGGAAATACACAAGGTAAACGGGGCTTAGTTAGGTCTCCGACCTGTGAGAGGAAACTAAGGTGTTTGCTGTGAGCGATTGTTATAGCACCTATTGCACGTGTATGCTGCTGCCATAACAGCATATGGCCAGAACACCTTAGCTAAACTGGGCTGTATGGGCAGGCATCTCCCCATTTCAAATAGGGTTCTCCAGTGCCGCTCGGCTGTGCCGTTCTGGTGTGGTGAAAAGGGGGCAGAGGTATCATGCCTTGTGCGATTCCTCCTGAGAAGTGCCTCAAAATTCACAGAAGTAAACTCTTCACCATTGTCAGATCTCATACATTTAACCTTACCATGAGGGGCTGAACCTGCCAAAAATCTCTCTGTAGCAGCCACTGTGTCACTCTTGTTCCTCAGAAAGTAGACAAAATCTGCACCTGAAAAATCATCTGTAAAGGCCAAACAATATTTAAAACCTTCTTTAGAGGCTGGATCAACAGGTCCAGCGAGGTCAGTATGAACTAAATCTAGTGGGGCAGTCGCACGTGCATCAGGCGTTCTATTCCTATTCTGTGTGGGTTTTCCTAGCATACATACACTACAATCGCTAGGTTTGCTAGAGCTCTTATGGCTAATCTTCATACCATCTACAACATTCTCTAGTTTCTTAATGTCATCATAATTACATTGTCCTAGGATTTGATGCCAGACATTCATAGGACGTACATAGTTTACGGAATCAGAGTCAGTGATGTTATCATATGTATTCAAATAATACAATCTGCCATGCTTGTCAATGAGAAACTTTGTGCCATCCTTGTGCGTCAGCTCAGCAGAATCTGGCTGGAAAGCCACACTTGCACCCCTCTCTGTTGCAGCTTGAACTGAGAATATGTCCTGAGGGTAAGATGTTATGAACAGAGCATTTCACAAAGTTGCCTTCACAGGTGTTCCAGACGAATCGACGATATTAATACAAACATCTCCTCTTTTTACGGAAACCTTATTTGCTCGAGTTCCATTTGCTAATTAAATGGAATGCTTGTCTGGCTTAAATGTGTCACCAAACCTTTTAAACTTAGACAAAATCAGTAATAATATGAGCAGTTGCACCGCAATCAACTAATAGTGTGTTTGGCTTCCCAGATGTAGGCTTGCCAGAGACATTCTCATCCTCATGGGCATTAGCCTCAAAAACAAATGAGTGTTCAATGTCCTGGTCTGTTTTCTCAAATACTTGATTAACCTTGTCACCTTTCTTTCTTCTATGACGACATGCTTAATCACTGTGCGACCTTGAGCGGCAGGTATTGCACCATTTCCCTCCTTTGGGCTTCTTGGGACAGAAACGAACTAAATGACCTTGTTGGATGTAGTTGAAGCAGGTAAGATTTCCTTTTCCTTTCACTGATGGTTTTAGCTGTTGGAAATTGTCTTCTGCTTTCAAAATGGAGTCGTTATTATCTGCTGTTCTTGCTTTCTCAGTGTCCTCAAAGCTTCTTAGAGAGGCTTTGAATTCGCTAAATGTTTGTTGCTTCTCGCTCTGTGTGACAACCGCAACAAACGGTTTGTAACTTTGAGGTAATCCTTTGAGTACCATTGCAATAAGAAGACTGTCAGTTACAGTTTCTCCCGCATTTTTTAAAGCTGTTGCCGCCGTCTCCGCTCTAATTACATAGTCAGTGACAGACTCATTTGCTGATTTAACTAAGGATGTTAACTCGGTATAAAGCGAAATCGCACGTGGTTTCCCAGTCCCAGCGTAATGGGCTCGTAAAATCTGCAGCGCCCTTCTTCCATCGTCAATTGCATCTCTCATTACCAGCGCTGGGCTTTTGTCATCTAGGAACTGGATTAGTTCGGCAAACGCCTCCTCGTTTTTGCTAGCATTAGCTTCCTCATCCCAGCTCTCAGACACGAGAATGTCTTTCAACTTTTGGAATCTCGTGTAGCCAAGGAATTTGACCTCCCGTTGCTCGTATTTTCGCTCATCACCATCGAAAATTAATCTTCCAAATCGTCCAGGAACATCTCTTCTGGGCCCATAACCTGTTGAATTCGCTTCTTCTGTCTTAATGGGGTGGGATTTTAAAGATTCAAAGATCACACTCAGAACACGAGTCAGTTACGTTAGACCCGAAGGAACAAGATCCGCGGATTTTTATTACTATCACTTATGTACTGCATGTATGATGTCACATTCTTTAACAGGACATTCCAGTGACGCCAATGAACTATTTCAACGTAAGTAACACTCTTTCAGTAGCATTATCGCTATTTATGCTATCTTCGAAAAGGGGCATTTAAAATCTGCCGTGTGGCACTAAATTTTCACGGGAGTTTATTTTTGGGAATCGGCGATATTTTTTATTTTGCGGGAACTGATTTTGGCGATTGTGAAAGACTTGGTACTGAGTACTAACTCTTGCCATCTTCGCGAAGTCCCGTTTAAATACCTCTTACAAACCGAGTTCGAGGGCAGTACTGTAAGTTACGGACCAAGATTTTTCCCCATCGATTTATGGCCCAAGGGCGAAGCGCGCGGGGCATAAATCGAAGGGGAAAAACGAGGATCCTTAACTTACAATACAGACCGAGTTAACGACGTCAGTAAGATATTTATTATATCTGTACTGGGTGTCTGACGGGTTCGGGAACGATTCCTATTCACCCGGAACGGCTTCCAATTTCTGAAGCACCTCGAAAGCAAAACGAGCCAATTTGAAATCGTCGTTTAATAATTGACTCTTAAGTCGTTAGCAGACTTCAATAGACAATTTTAGAAGTAAAAGAAAGTTTTAAACTATTACTTGCTTAAAAAGTTAAGAACACTTGGCAATAAATCACAAAACATTTTGGCAACAAAAACAGCTTTAAATTTTAGCGGGCCGTATAGTAGAATATGGATAATTAGAACCCGAGCAAATTCGGCTGGAAAAGGGCAGATGTATAATTTATTTTGGATTTCTTTTTTTCATCACGCTATAATATTATCATAAACACACGATTTTGCCTGCACTACACAACCGAACGCACACAAAGGTGACCACAGCTAGTAATAGGATGATTAGGAGCACAGGTATGATAGGAACTTGCAAACTTGACACTTCGTTAACCACATTTTCGCATTAAATAATTAACCTAATTATATAGTAGTCAGTTAATCCAGCATTGTCAGCACAGCTATTATTTTTTAACTTCTGAAACCTGTCCAATTTGGGATTTAATTTGGACAGTTGTCTATAAGGACTTTGAAGAAAAACACAGAAACTGTCCAGTTTGGGAAAAAATAGGACCGTTTGTTGCACCAATGAAATTAAGCTATTGACCTTCCGAAGATTATCGAAGGCCACACGAAACCTTTGGAAGATTGCTAAAGATCACACGATAATTCGCGAAGATTTCCGAAGATCTTCGAACACTTCCGAAGATTTCCGAACATCCCCGAACATCTCCGAAGATTTTCGAAGATCGCCCGAACACTTCCGAATATTTCCGAAGATCACCCGAAGATTTCCGAAGATCACCTAAACACTTCCAAGGATTTCCGAAGACTAGCGACAATCTCCGGCGATCTCCGAAGATCACCGGATATTTTCGAAGCTTTCCCAACTTTCGGAAGATCGAGGACCCAATCTGTTTTTCTTTAGAGACAGTTACTGTAGTCTTCCTTGCAAAGCTGTATTACCTCACGAGCTCTATAATTAATGAGTAACAGGACTACGTGCTTGTCCAATTTGAAAATAACTGGATTCAAAAAATTCCTCTGACAGCCAAATTGGACTTGGCCTGTGGACTCGTCTAATTTTGGCTGTCTTCGGAATTTTTTTCATCCAATTATTTCCAAATTGGGCAGCATGTAGTCCTATTACATATACGAATCATATCCACGTACGTAGATAATTTGGTACGATCAGTATGCTTGAGGGAGTGTGACCACGTTGAAATGCGTGACACTCAATGAAGGACATTAGTGCAATGCATATAATTCTTGCCGCAAGTGTTGGCACTTTTGCCAAATATCTTCCGTACTTCGATTCCCCTCAATTCCCGGCAACGATGAGCTCTCAAGCATACTGCACGAGTACTATAGTTTTTCACGTTGCTATTGTAAGATATTTTTGTGCTGGCATGTAGATTCGTTCGTATGCACGTTACGTAATTATGCTAAGAAGTTAATATTTAAGGAGTTGTCACTTCGACGGCATCTCCGCTTTTGATCAGTTCATTTTGGAAATTTTGTTTTAGTAAATTTCGAGCAATGCTTGATCCACCGCCGGAGACTGCATCATCCCAACCTCAGTCGACAGACATTTCTAATTCTGACATGATCTCGCTGATTTCTTCTCTCCTTGATGCGAAGTTGCAGAAAACGTTTGGTGATTTCAAGCGATCATTAGACGAACGCGAGGTTGAGACTCGGCGAGAACTGAAGAAATTCAAAACAGACTCTAAGGCAGCTAGTTCACTTCAGTTTAAAGGTAACAGAATCCAGTTTGAGTTTAATACCCAGCTCCTTGACTGCCTTGATCTGGCTATCTCCAATCTGTCCGAGGTAAACCTGCTGGGTGTTCAAGAACATCTCCAAAAGGCCAAGTCTGACTTCGAGAAACGCATTAAGTTCATGATCCGCTTTGCTGACAAAAGCCCCGCTGGCTGGGCTGTAGTTGAGGAATATGAGTCCGACGAGCTCGCCGAAAATTCTGAAGACAAGAAGAAACTTCGAGTGGCTGAACGACGTGCGCTTACCAATATTAAACAAGAAGTCTTCCAAACCTCGTGTTTCAAGGATTTCAAGAGCTCCTAAATCCCGAGATTTTCAAGCTGCACAAGGGTCTGGGTCTTCTGTTTCTACTACGTCTCTTCCATTTTCTGCCGCTCACTCTAATTTTCGTCAGCTCTTTCGTGCCGCCCGACAAGTCCAGCCTTCGGACTGCAATCAGCGAGGACACTGGGCTAATTCGCCAGCCTGCGCTCTTTTCTACAAGACAAGAGGTAGTTTCACCAACACTGGCGCGAGTTCAACGTCCACAAAGTCAACAACCGTCTGATTTAGCAAATGTTCTTGCAAGATTGGGTCCAGATAAGTATTTTGACTTTGACTTTGACTTGGATCACATTTCTCTTGATTCTGGCTTTGCTGAATATTTTGAAGGCTCTAGTCAGGTTATTGTTAAGGGTAGGCTTAAATCTAATATTTCTTATTGGTAAAGCATTGGTGCCTCTAAGTTTATTTTAGATACTCTAAGTTTTGGTTATAAGATCCCCTTTTCATGGGAACCTACAAGTGTTATTCTTACTAATAATCGCTCAGCTTTGAGAGTAATTTTGTAGAATCCGCTATTCAAGAGTTACTTAGTGTTGGCTCTATTGATGTGAAGTTTATATGAAATAATTCATATATGAACTGCGGTTGTAGATGAAAGTGAAGAATGGTCATCGCAGTTAATCTTCCCATTTAAGCAATTGGAAAGAAGAAGCCTGAAAAAAAAAAATCAGGGCTTCAACGGGATTCGAACCCGTGACCTCCGCGATACCGGTGCGATGCTCTACCAACTGAGCTATGAAGCCACACATTGGGAGCGAGGTCACTTAATTGAGTTCATATCTTCCCGTGAGGAGTGAAATGATGTGAAGTTTATATGAAATAATTCATATATGAACTGCGGTTGTAGATGAAAGTGAAGAATGATCATCGCAGTTAATCTTCCAATTTAAGCAATTGGAAAGAAGAAGCCTGAAAAAAATCTATTGTTTCGTGTACTTACCCGCCTGACGTGGTCAATCCATTGTCAGTTTCTGTATAGTCGAGTGGTAAGAAGAGGCTATTAGACCTCAGACATGTTAATTTCTTTGTAAATAAGTCCAAAATTAAGTTTGAGGATGCCCAGTCCATGCTAAATTTTTTCATCGGCGATTCTCCTTCTAGTTTGTGAGTTTATTCTTTCGATATTAATTCAGGGTATCATTATGTTGAAATCTACCCCTTACATTAGAGATTTCTCGGTTTTTCGTGGGTTTTCAATGGGGTTCGAAAATATTTTAAGTTTTGTCGTTCTGCCTTTTGATCTTTCTACGGGCCCTAACATTTTCACCAAAGTTATGCGTACCCTCGTCAAGCACTGGCGTGGTCAGGCCATCCGCATTGTAATTTATTTAGAGGATGATTTAGGATACTTGCCTTCGACAATCTTTGTTGGTGCATTCTGATTTGATTAGCTCGGGTTTGTTCCAAATAAGGATAAATGTATGTGGATCCCTGTTCAGTTGCTTCGCTGGCTTGGTTTTCATTGGGATTTTGCTCGGGGTTTATTGTCTATTCCTGAAGATAAGATATCAGTTTTGCTTGCGTCCATTAGGGAGGTTTCTAGTTGTCATATAGTTACTGTAAGGCTGCTGGCTCAGGTTACCGGGCGTATCATTACCTCTATGCTTTTTTTTGGCCATATTTGCAACATTATGACGAAAGCACTGCATTCTGTTATTGACAGCAGAGCATATTGAAACGGCAGGGTTTTTCTTACTACTGAAGCTATTCCTAAGTTAAATTATTGATGTTCCAATGCTCGAGCACTTATATAATTTAATTCTAGACCTTTTGTCTATCCAGTTAATAATTCTTATCACATTGTATATTTCGATGCTAGTAAAGTTGCTTGCGCTTCTAATATTTATGTTGAGGTCGCCGGAGGGGTTTCCTGTTGCCCACAAGAATTTTGAAGATCTTGAAATGAAGCAAAGCTCCACTTGGAGGGAATTGAAGTCTGTTAGTTTTGCGTTAAGAAGTTTTACTCCCATTTTGCATAATTCCTCTGCTAAGCTTTATACTGATAATAAAGCCGTAGCGTTCATTACAGATTCTGGGAGCAATAAGCCGCATTTGAATGCTATTGCTAAGGATGTTTTCTGTTTAACTTCTGCTCATAGTATTGGGTTGCCAGTGGAATGGATTCCCGGTAAGCTTAATCAGAAAGCTGATTATTACAGTGAGATCGTTGATTTTGACGACTGGTGTGTTTCCAACGGTTATTTTCGTGAAATTTATTGTCGATGGAGTCCTTTCACCGTAGATTGTTTTGCTAGTTATTGAAATACCAAGTTGCCTAGGTTCTATTCGCGCTTTTACAGTCCTAACACTTTGGGTGTAGATGCTCTTAGTCATAGGTGGGAAGGTGAAAATTGTTGGTTGGTCCCTCCCGTTAGCCTTGTCACCTAAATTATTGAGCATTTCAAATTATGCAAGTGCGTAGGCGCGCTTGTGGTCCCTTGTTGACCATCTGCCATTTTTTGGCCGTGCATTATTAATAAAGATCGTTCTTTCCGTAGTTATATTCTTGACTTCCTTTATGTTGCTAAAGGGAAGCGAGTTTTTGTGCATGGTGCTAATAAGAATTGTATTTTTGGTTCTGATAATTTTAGTTCTCCTGTCCTCTTCTTACGTGTTAATGGAGCCAGTTAAATCACAGGTGGCCCAAGCTCTCAATGTTATCCCTTTTCTTTTTCCCTTTTTTTGCGAACGTTCAGGCTAACATGACATATGGCATGTACTATTACATAACGACGGAATTTGACCACGCGAAATATGACTCCCGCCTTGCAGCATAAAAGTGTTGACAAGCCTGCACGACTCCTGCCGTTCGCGGATGAATAAGTAATAAAGCCTTCATAGTTTAGCTTTAACTAGGATGTCTTTGAGGGACTTTCCCTTGCGATACGAGATGATGGGGGGCTCCTTAAAGATTTTTTTCAGTAGCGGGTGATTATCTATAAGGTGCCATTTCCCCAGTAGTGTGTCTTTTAGGTTAGGCAACGCCGGGTGGTATTGTGTGACAAAGAGCAGTATTTTCTTTTGTGCGGTTTTGTCTTTCTGTGCTAGTGACATTTTTCTATCAGAGAACTTAATCTCTGAAAGGTGTTTTTCTACAATTCTAGCTGGGTAACCTCTATTCTGCAGGCGTGTTTTGAAATTACTCATGTTTTCCTCAAAAATAAGTTGAGAGGAATTTGTTCTCAGAAGCCTTAACGCTTCTCCTTTGATAAAGCCTTTCGTGACGCCTGGTGGGTGACACGAATAGAAATTCATGTATTGAAAGGTCTCTGTAGGTTTGAAATGAGTTCGCACGTCAAGAATAGATTCCTTATTGAATCTGTCACCTTTGTACACTTTCGTGTCCAAGAATGTAGTTTCAGTTTCTGAGATTTCAGCCGTGAATTTTATCGTTGGGTGAAAACTGTTTGCCTTTAGAAGGAAGTCTTCTATTTTATCTCTACTTGTGTTCCACATGGATATGATGTCATCGATGTATCTTTTCCAAAAAATGGGTTTTGTGTAGCTTTGTCTGAGTATTTCTTTTTCTATTTTGGCCATAAATATGTTAGCAAAAGCTACGGCCATTTTCGTTCCCATGGCTGTTCCATGAGTTTGGAGGTAATCTTTTCCATTGAATTGGAACGAGTTTTCTTGTAGAATCAGACTTAGCATTTCTCTTAGGTACCTGCTAGGAATTGGAGGGTTCTCCTGGTAAAATTCTTCGTATGCTTCGCATACAGTGGTAATACCCTCCTCCTGTGGTATGTTCGTGTAGAGACTGGTGACGTCCATAGAGACAAGAATGGTGTTTTTAGGCAGTTTAGTCTTTTCGATGAAGTTAAGAAAGTCTGTTGTATCTTTAAGATACGAGGTTTGCTTTTGTGCTATTGGCTGAATAAGGTGGTCAACAAAAGCTGAGATCCTTTCTGTAGGGCCGTCACACCCTGATATAATTGGTCTACCAACAGGTGTCGGTTTGTGAATCTTTGTAAGTGTGTAAAACACTGGTATTCGTGGAGGGTCGGGCGTTAGGGAGAGCCATTTAGCCGTCATTTCGTCTATGTGGCCTTCTTGTAGTAGTGATCGAATCAATCGGTGAACTTTTTTGGCCGTGGTGTCAACCATAGGTTTGTCTAGGGGCCGGTAGTTGTGTATATCATCAAGTTGGACTTGACCCTCGTTAAGTTTATCTGTTCTGTTCATTATGACGGTTGTGGTACCCTTATCGGCTTTCTTTAGTACAATGTTTTTGTCACGCGATAGTTCTTTGAGAGCATTTCGCTCTCCTTGTGACAGGTTGTCTTTCGGCCTGTTCAATTTGATATTAGCAAGGTCAAATTTGACTTCTTCTAGAAAAGTTTCTAGAGCAACTGAGTGCTGGACTGGTGGGTCCCAGTCTGACTTGACGTGGAAAGGATGAGGTTCTTTGTCGTGACCGTGAAATATGTACTTAAGGCGCATTCTTCTGGCAAAATGACTGAAGTCATTGAGTAGCTGGCGCCTGATAGTGTTTTCTCTTGTCACGGGAGCAGGAATGAATTTCAAACCACGGGATAGCAGGGTAATTTGCTCGTCTGTCAGCTGCGTATTTGACAGGTTTTTGATATGTTGCTTGCGTGACTCAGTGTTGTTTTGAAAGCGTTTTTTCTGTTTGATTCTTCTCCGCTCTAATCTTTTGCGGCTTTTAACCGCTTTGTTATCTGTGTTGTTTCTTTCCCCTTCCTCCCTTATTTCTAAAGGGTCAGATAAGACAACAGGATAAGATTCACTTTTTTTATTCGTTGCTTGTGATCTCATTTGTTCCAGCAATATATCGACCTCTCTGATCTTGGCTTTCAACACTTCGGCTAGCTCGTTGTCTTTCTTATCTTCGTTCGCAATTCTATTTCTAGCCGGCGTTTTGCGGGAAGACTGGTTGGTTTCATGGAAACTTCTGCGAGACTTAGCTTGTTCGAGCTTTCTGTACTTATTCTTAAGCCTTTCTACGCGCCTGTGGTGAAATTTCACTAGGGCCCCTACAAGGGCCTGTTCGGCTTTCTTTCTAATAGAGTTAATGTCTTTCTTAAAGTCCTCGTCGGGCGTGATGTTAGCCCGCGCATTGTATCTCAAGGTCTTGGGGCATGAGCCCTTCGCCAGGTGAGAATTCAGCAGACTGATAGAGTTGTTTGAGCTGTCTATCTTCTCCTGGATGGAGTTTAGCTCTTCTTCGTGCCGTGGTCTTTTTCTATCGGAGCTGCCGGTAGTTTTGGCGGACTTTGGTTGGATTTCTCTTTGGCGCTTTCTACCTCTGTCGTTGCTCGAATTGTGAGAGTGTACAGGCTCTTTGTTTGTTTGCTCGGGCTTCTTTGGCTCGTTCGTTGTTTCTTTCTTGCGCTCTGGTCTTTGAGCGTTTGGGACACTGTCATTGCTAGCACCAACGTCTTCATCTTGATCCTCTGACAGGAGGGCGTCCTCTTCTTCATAAGACATATTAGTGTCCATTCTGGTATCCTCGGTGTTAGGATCTATCTCCTCGGTCGATAAAAGACCGTCAGCAGTGAGTTTGGTTGCTGCCATTTAACAAGAGTATTGCTGAGGCAAGACTGCAGTTTCCATTCTAAGAGAATCTCGTCAGTTGCCACTGATGGTTCTGTGAGCAGTCGGAGTAGATTATGCTGTTTTGAGTTTATATATCCCCTTTGACCGTTATTCGGATCGAAAAATCCCGCCAGTTTTTCTATTGGTTCCTGAAATGAACCAATGAGTTCTCTAGGAGCTCAGCCAATGGCGTGAGGGGATTTTCGATCCAGATGTCAGTTAAGGTCTACGTGTTTCGGTTCTTGAAGAAGGCTTGAAGAGGTGTCATGTTTCGCGAGGTCAAATTCGGTCGTTATGTAATAGTACATGCCATATGTCACGTTAGCCTGAACGTTCGCATGAAAAGGAAAAAAAAAAGAGAACATTGAGAGCTTGGGCCACCTGTGGTTAAATTCAAGCCATTAGTTTGTAGTTTTTGCGTCATGAGCTCTCGGAATTAAAGTGTTTGCCACTTGGCTTTGTGGGTTTATTTCTTTGCCGCTGGGCATTTGCGCACTTGCTTTATTTCTGGTCGCCACTGGGCTTTTTTCACGGCCACTAGTAGCAGTCCGTGTTGAGATTTGTTGCTTGCTGTATTCCCCACTGGACTACCTGCCTATACCTGAGATTATTTTTCTGTTTAATTTGTCATTATTTAAAATTTTTGTTCAATTTTTTTTTCTGCACAAGGTGATATTGTTTTTGCGTGGACTAGTTCCCCCCTACAGAATCCTGAACTCAGAAGACTTGCCAGTCCGCTTCCGACTCGTGCATTGCAATCCTGGGCTCCATGCACCATTGATCAGTATTCTAGGTTCTTTCAGAAATTCAGAGTCTGGGCATCTTACTTTCCTGAGATCATTGCTTTGCCTACAAGGCCGCCAGACGTCGCTCTTTACGTAGAGCATCTTATCGAAAGTGATACAAGTTCCTCTGTACTTCATCATGCTTCTTGTGGTATTTCGTGGGCTAACAAGCTCTATGGTTTTCCTGATCCATGTCAAGATCCTCTGGTAAAGAACATTCTCGAGGCAGGTCTCCAGATTTCCGCTAAACCAGTGGCTAGAAAGGAGCCAGTTACTCCTGAGATGATTTCTTCAATATGTTCAAAGTATGCCTCGCCATCTGCTAACCTGTCTAGTCTCCGAATTGCAGCTTTATTTATATATGGCTTATTGACCAAGTGTGAGGTCAAGATGGCTGCATATTGGCCAAGTTCTTTTTTTGCGTGTTTATGGACCGAGACAGAGTCGAGGTCCATAAACACGCAAGAAAAGAACGAGGCCAATATCCAGCCATCTTGGCCGAACAAACTTGGTCAATAAAGGATTTATTATATGGCTTTCAGGGAAATTTTTCTTGCGGGACACGGCGGGTAGTCCCGAGCGGGCAAGATGGAGCTATCACAGCGCAGGATTTGATTCATCTTGCCCGCTCACGGAGCTAGCCAGATAATAATACTGCTTATTGTGCATTTCTACGCTTTGATGAGCTAGCTAAGTTGCGCTGTTGTGATGTAAATTTCTATAATTTGGATTACGTTAAGATAATTATTACTAACAGTAAGACTGACGCGTACAAGGATGGTTCCTCAGTTCTTTTGGATCGGACAGGTACTGTCACTTGTCCCTATACGTTACAGTTCTCGTTATTTTCATCTCGCTGCTTTGAATTGCAATTCTAGCGATTTTATATTTGGCAATCTTGGTTATCGTAAGTCCACTCTTAGTTATTCTTTAGGTTCGCGACCTATATCCTATACCAGGGTTAGGGAGCTTTTGCTTACTTCCTTAGTTGAACTTGGTTTTCCTAAGTCTAGTTATGGTTTGCCAGCGACTTCGACATGTTAATGAAGTTCTTATTTTTCTTATCTTATCTTATAGCTTAAGATCAGGTGGTGGCTCTGCCGCCGCGAATGCTGGCATCAGCGATCGTTTGTTTAAACGACACGGTCGTTGGAAATCGGATCGTGCAAAGGACGGCTATGTTAAAGACAAAATCAATTTCCTTCTTTCAGTTTCTCGTTCCCTAGGTCTATAATTCTCTTTAAATTGCGCTTTATCTTCGAAATGGGGCAATTTATGTCTGATCAATAAACGAGATGTCCCCTCCTATATGAGTGAGTTAAAAATATTTTGTTTTCGTTTCACTGCAGAGTGATTAGAGAACGACTATATTTTTTCACGTAGTTATTATAAGATAGTTTTGTTCTGGTATGTAGATTCGTTGGTATGCAGGCTACATAATTATACTAAGAGGTTAAAATTTAAGGAGTTTGTCCGTCAGGAGTTATCACTTCGACGGCATCTCCGCTTTTGATCAGTTCATTTTGGAAATTTTGTTTTAGTAAATTTCGAGCAATGCTTGATCCACCGCTGGAGACTGCATCATCCCAACCTCAGTCGACAGACGTTTCTAATTCTGACATGATCTCGCTGATTTCTTCTCTCCTTGATGCGAAGTTGCAGAAAACGTTTGGTGATTTCAAGCGATCATTAGACGAACGCGAGGTTGAGACTCGGCGAGAACTGAAGAAATTGAAAACAGACTCTAAGGCAGCTAGTTCACTTCAGTTTAAAGGTAACCGAATCCAGTTTGAGTTTAATACGCAGCTCCTTGACTGCCTTGATCTGGCTATCTCCAATTTGTCCGACGTAAACCTGCTGGGTGTTCAAGAACATCTCCAAAAGGCCAAGTCTGACTTCGAGAAACGCATTAAGTTCATGATCCGCTTTGCTGACAAAAGTCCCGCTGGCTGGGCTGTAGTTGAGGAAAAGAGTCCGACGGGCTCGCCGAAAATTCTGAAGACGAGAAGAAACTTCGAGCGGCTGAGCGACGTGCGCTTACCAATATTAAACAAGAAGTCTTCCAAACCTCGTGTTTTAAGGATTTCAAGAGCTCCTAAATCCCGAGATTTTCAAGCTACACAACGGTCTGGGTCTTCTGTTTTTACTACATCTCTTCCATTTTCTGCCGCTCACTCTAATTTTCGTCAGCCCTTTCGTGCCGCCCGACAAGTCCAGCCTTCGGACGTGTGCTTTAACTGCAATCAGCGAGGACACTGGGCTAATTCGCCAGCCTGCGCTCTTTTCTACAAGACAAGAGGTAGTTTCACCAACACTGGCACCATTTCAACGTCCACAAAGTCAACCACCGTCTGATTGGGCAAATGTTCCTGGAAGATTGGGTCCAGATAAGTAATCTGACTTTGACTTTGACTTGGATCACATTTCTCTTGATTCTAGCTTTGCTGAATATTTTGAAGGCTCTAGTCAGGTTATTGTTCAGGGTAGGCTTAAATCGAATATTTCTTATTGGTAAAGCATTGGTGCCTCTAAGTTTATTTTAGATACTCTAAGTTTTGGTTATAAGATCCCCTTTTCATGGGAACCTACAAGTGTTATTCTTACTAATAATCGCTCAGCTTTGGGTGAGAGTAATTTTGTAGAATCCGCTATTCAAGAGTTACTTAGTGTTGGCTCTATTGTTTCGTGTACTTACCCGCCTGACGTGGTCAATCCATTGTCAGTTTCTGTATAGTCAAGTGGTAAGAAGAGGCTCATATTAGACCTCAGACATGTTAATTTCTTTGTAAATAAGTCCAAAATTAAGTTTGAGGATGCCCAGTCCATGCTAAATTTTTTCATCGGCGATTCTCCTTCTAGTTTGTGAGTTTATTCTTTCGATATATATTCAGGGTACCATCATGTTGAAATCTACCCCTCACATTAGAGATTTCTCGGTTTTTCGTGGGTTTTCAATGGCGTTCGAAAATATTTTAAGTTTTGTCGTTCTGCCTTTTGATCTTTCTACGGGCCCTAACATTTTCACCAAAGTTATGCGTACCCTCGTCAAGCACTGGCGTGGTCAGGCCATCCGCGTTGTAATTTATTTAGAGGATGATTTAGGGGTATGTGATTCGGATACTTGCCTTCGACAATCTTTGTTGGTGCATTCTGATTTGATTAGTTCGGGGTTCGTTCCAAATAAGGATAAATGTATGTGGATCCCTGTTCAGTTGCTTCGCTGGCTTGGTTTTCATTGGGATTTTGCTCGGGGTTTATTGTCTATTCCTGAAGATAAGATATCAGTTTTCCTTGCGTCCATTAGGAAGGTTTCTAGTTGTCATATAGTTACTGTAAGGCTGCTGGCTCAGGTTACCGGGCGTATCATTACCTCTATGCTTTTTTTTGGCCATATTTGCAACATTATGACGAAAGCACTGCATTCTGTTATTGACAGCAGAGCATATTGAAACGGCAGGGTTTTTCGTACTACTGAAGCTATTTCTAAGTTAAATTATTGATGTTCCAATGCTCGAGCACTTATATAATTAAATTCTAGACCTTTTGTCTATCCAGTTAATGTCCCTTATCACATTGTATATTCCGATGCTAGTAAAGTTGCTTGCGCTTCTAATATTTATGTTGAGGTCACCGGAGGGGTTTCCTGTTGCCCACAAGAATTTTGATGATCTTGAAATGAAGCAAAGCTCCACTTGGAGGGAATTGAAGTCTGTTAGTTTTGCTTTAAGAAGTGTTACTTCCATTTTGCATAATTCCTCTGCTAAGCTTTATACTGATAATAAAGCCGTAGCGTTCATTACAGATTCTGGGTGCAATAAGCCGCATTTGAATGCTATTGCTAAGGATGTTTTCTGTTTTACTTCTGCTCATGGTATTGGGTTGTCAGTGAAATGGATTCCCCGTACACTTAATCAGAAAGCTGATTATTACAGTAAGATCGTTGATTTTGACGACTGGTGTGTTTCCAACGATTATTTTCGTGAAATTTATTGTCGATGGGGTCCTTTCACCGTAGATTGTTTTGCCAGTTATTGAAATACCAAGTTGCCTAGGTTCTATTCGCACTTTTACAGTCCGAACACTTTGGGTGTAGATGCTCTTGGTCATAGGTGGGAAGGTGAAAACTGTTGGTTGGTCCCTCTTGTTAGACTTGTCACCTAAATTATTGAGCATTTCAAATTATGCAAGTGCGTAGGCGCTCTTGTGGTCCCTTATTGGTTATCTGCCATTTTTTGGCCATTTATTATTAATAAAGACCGTTCTTTTCGTAGTTATATTCTCGACTTCCTTTATGTTTGTGGTTCTGCCCTTTGATCTTTCTAAGGGCCCTTACATTTTCACCAAAGTTATGCTTACCCTCATCACGCATTGGCGTAGTCAGGCCATCCGCATTTTAGTTTATTTAGACGATGGTTTAGGGGTATACGGTTCGAAGGATACTTGCCTTAGACAATCTTTGTTGGTGCATTCTGATTTGATTAGCTCGGGGTTCGTTCCAAATAAGGATAAATGTATGTGGATCCTTGTTCACTTGCTTCGCTGGCCTGGTTCTCATTGGGATTTTGCTCGGGGTTTATTGTCTATTCCTGAAGATAAGATATCAGTTTTCCTTGCGTCCATTAGGGAGGTTTCTAGTTGTCGTATAGTTACTGCAAGGATGCTGGCTCAGGTTACCGGGCGTATTATCTGTATGGTTGTTTTTGGCCATATTTGCAAGATTATGACGAAAGCACTGCATTCTGTTATTGACAGCAGAGCATATTGGAACGCCACGGTTTTTGTTACTACTGAAGCTATTTCTGAGTTAAATTATTGATGTTCCAATGCTCGAGCACTTATATAATTAAATTCTAGCCCTTTTGTCTAGCCAGTTAATATCCCTCATCACATTGTATATTCCGACGCTAGTGAAGTTGCTTGCGCTTCTTATATTTATGTTGAGGGGTATCATTTCCTGTAGGTTTTTTTTTGGCCATATTTGCAAGATTATGACGAAAGTACTGCATTCTGTTTTTGACAACAGAGCATATTGGAACGCCAGGGTTTTTCTCACTACTGAAGCTATTTCTGAGTTAAATTATTGATGTTCCAATGCTCGAGCACTTATAGAATTAAATTCTAGACCTTTTGTCTATCCAGTTAATGTTCCTCATCACATTGTATATTCCGACGCTGTTGAAGTTGCTTGCGCTTCTTATACTTATGTTGAGGTCGAGGGGTTTCCTGTTGCCCACAAGAATTTTGATGATCTTGAAATGAAGCAAAGCTCCACTTGGTGAGAGTTGAAGTCTGTTGGTTTGCATTAAAAAGTCTTGCTCCCATTTTGCATAATTCTTCTGTTAAGCTTTATACTGATAATAAAGCCTTAGCGTTCATTACAGATTCTGGGAGCAATAAGCCGCATTTGAATACTGTTGCTAAGGATGTCTTCTGTTTTACTTCTGCTCATGGTATTGGGTTGTCAGTGGAATAGATTCCCTGTACGCTTAATCAGAAAGCTGATTATTACAGTAAGATCGTTGATTTTGACGACTGGTGTGTTTCCAACGATTATATTCGTAAAATTGATTCTCAATGGGGTCATTTCACCATAGATTGTTTTGCAAGTTATGCAAATACCAAGTTGACTAGGTTCTATTCGCGCTTTTACAGTCCTAACACTTTGGGTGTAGATGCTCTTAGTCATAGGTGGGAAGGTGAAAATTGTTGGCTGCCCCCTCCCGTTAGCCTTGTCACCCAAGTTATTGAGCATTTCAAATTATGCAAGTGCGTAGGCGCACTTGTGGTCCCTTATTGGTTATCTGCCATTTTTTTGGCCGTGCATTATTAATAAAGATCGTTTTTTCCGTAGTTATATTCTTGACTTCCTTTATGTTGCTAAAGGGAAGCGAGTTTTTGTGCATGGTGCTAATAAGAATTGCATTTTTGGTTCTGATAATTTTAGTTCTCCTGTCCTTTTCTTACGTGTTAATGGGACCAGTTAAATCACAGGCGGCCCAAGCTCTCAATGTTATCCTTTTTTTTCCGTGACATATGGCATGTACTATTACATAACGACCGAATTTGACCACGCGAAACATGACACCTCCATTTGTCGTTATGTAATAGTACATGCCATATCTCACGTTAGCCTGAACGTTCGCATAAAAAGGAAAAAAAAAAAGAGAACATTGAGAGCTTGGGCTGCCTGTGGTTAAAGTTAAGCCATTAATTTGTAGTTTTTGCGTCATGAGCTCTTGGAATTTAAGCGTTTGCCACTTGGCTTTGTGGGTTTATTTCTTTTGCCGCTGGGCATTTGCGCACTTGCTTTATTTCTGGGCGCCACTGGGCTTTTTTCACGGCCACTAGTAGCAGTCCGTGTTGAGATTTGTTGCTTGCTGTATTCCCTACTGGACTATCTGCCTATACCTGAGATTATTTTTCTGTTTAATTTGTCATTATTTAAAATTCTTGTTCTATTTTTTTTTTCTGCACAAGGGGATATTGTTTTTGCGCGGACTAGTTCCCCCCTACAGAATCCTGACCTCAAAAGACTTGCCAGTCCGTTTCCGACTCGTGCATTGGAATCCTGGGCTCCATGCACTATTGATCAGTATTCTAGGTTCTTTCAGAAATTCAGAGTCTGGGCATCTTACTTTCCTGAGATCACTGCTTTGCCTACAAGGCCGCCAGACGTCGCTCTTTACGTAGAGCATCTTATCGAAAGTGATACAAGTTCCTCCGTACTTCATCATGCTTCTTGTGGTATTTCGTGGGCTACCAAGCTCTATGGTTTTCCTGATCCATGTCACGATCCTCTGGTAAAGAACATTCTCGAGGCAGGTGTCCGGATATCCGCTAAACCAGTGGCTAGAAAGGAGCCAGTTACTCCTGAGATGATTTCTTCAATATGTTCAAAGTATGCCTCGCCATCTGCTAACCTGTCTAGTCTCCGAATTGCAGCTTTATTTATTACTGCTTATTGTGCATTTCTACGCTTTGATGAGCTAGCTAAGTTGCGCTGTTGTGATGTAAATTTCTATAATTTGGATTACGTTAAGATAATTATTACTAACAGTAAGACTGACGCGTACAAGGATGGTTCCTCAGTTCTTTTGGATCGGACAGGTACTGTCACTTGTCCCTATACGTTACAGTTCTCGTTATTTTCATCTCGCTGCTTTGAATTGCAATTCTAGCGATTTTGTATTTGGCAATCTTGTTTATCGTAAGTCCACTCTTAGTTATTCTTTAGGTTCGCGACCTATATCCTATACCAGGGCTAGGGAGCTTTTGCTTAATTCCTTAGTTGAACTTGGTTTTCCTAAGTCTAGTTATGGTTTGCCAGCGACTTCGACATGTTAATGAAGTTCTTATCTTATCTTATCTTATCTTATAGCTTAAGATCAGGTGGTGGCTCTGCCGTCGCGAATGCTGGCATCAGCGATCGTTTGTTTAAACGACACGGTCGTTGGAAATCGGATCGTGCAAAGGACGGCTATGTTAAAGACAACATCAATTCCCTTCTTTCAGTTTCTCGTTCCCTAGGTCTATAATTCTCTTTAAATTGCGCTTTATCTTCGAAATGGGGCAATTTATGTCTGATCAATAAACGAGATGCCCCCTCCTATATGACTGAGTTAGAAATATTTTGTTTTCGTTTCACTGCAGAGTGATTAGAGAACGACTATATTTTTTCACGTAGTTATTATAAGATAGTTTTGTTCTGGTATGTAGATTCGTTGGTATGGAGGCTACGTAATTATACTAAGAGGTTAAAATTTAAGGAGTTTGTCCGTCAGGAGTTGTCACTTCGACGGCATCTCCGCTTTTGATCAGTTCATTTTGGAAATTTTGTTTTAGTAAATTTCGAGCAATGCTTGATCCACCGCTGGAGACTGCATCACCCCAACCTCAGTCGACAGACGTTTCTAATTCTGACATGATCTCGCTGATTTCTTCTCTCCTTGATGCGAGGTTGCAGAAAACGTTTGGTGATTTCAAGCGATCATTAGACGAACGCGAGGTTGAGACTCGGCGAGAACTGAAGAAATTGAAAACAGAGTCTAAGGCAGCTAGTTCACTACAGTTTAAAGGTAACAGAAACCAGTTTGAGTTTAATACGCAGCTCCTTGACTGCCTTGATCTGGCTATCTCCAATTTGTCCGACGTAAACCTGCTGGGTGTTCAAGAACATCTCCAAAAGGCCAAGTCTGACTTCGAGAAACGCATTAAGTTCATGATCCGCTTTGCTGACAAAAGTCCCGCTGGCTGGGCTGTAGTCGAGGAAAAGAGTCTGACGAGCTTGCCGAAAATTCTGAAGACGAGAAGAAACTTCGAGCGGCTGAGCGACGTGCGCTTACCAATATTAAACAAGAAGTCTTCCAAACCTCGTGTTTCAAGGATTTCAAGAGCTCCTAAATCCCGAGATTTTCAAGCTACACAACGGTCTGGGTCTTCTGTTTTCACTACATCTCTTCCATTTTCTGCCGCTCACTCTAATTTTCGTCAGCCCTTTCGTGCCGCCCGACAAGTCCAGCCTTCGGACGTGTGCTTTAACTGCAATCAGCGAGGACACTGGGCTAATTCGCCAGCCTACCCTCTTTTCTACAAGACAAGAGGTAGTTTCACCAACACTGGCGCCATTTCAACGTCCACAAAGTCAACCACCGTCTGATTGGGCAAATGTTCCTGGAAGATTGGGTCCAGATAAGTAATCTGACTTTGACTTTGACTTGGATCACATTTCTCTTGATTCTAGCTTTGCTGAATATTTTGAAGGCTCTAGTCAGGTTATTGTTCAGGGTAGGCTTAAATCGAATATTTCTTATTGGTAAAGCATTGGTGCCTCTAAGTTTATTTTAGATACTCTAAGTTTTGGTTATAAGATCCCCTTTTCATGGGAACCTACAAGTGTTATTCTTACTAATAATCGCTCAGCTTTGGGTGAGAGTAATTTTGTAGAATCCGCTATTCAAGAGTTACTTAGTGTTGGCT
Source organism: Orbicella faveolata (assembly GCF_042242905.1). Taxonomy (NCBI): domain Eukaryota; kingdom Metazoa; phylum Cnidaria; class Anthozoa; order Scleractinia; family Merulinidae; genus Orbicella; species Orbicella faveolata. The sequence continues at coordinate 7,148,332 of NW_028301576.1, forward strand.
CTATTGTTTCGTGTACTTACCCGCCTGACGTGGTCAATCCATTGTCAGTTTCTGTATAGTCAAGTGGTAAGAAGAGGCTCATATTAGACCTCAGACATGTTAATTTCTTTGTAAATAAGTCCAAAATTAAGTTTGAGGATGCCCAGTCCATGCTAAATTTTTTCATCGGCGATTCTCCTTCTAGTTTGTGAGTTTATTCTTTCGATATTAATTCAGGGTACCATCATGTTGAAATCTACCCCTCACATTAGAGATTTCTCGGTTTTTCGTGGGTTTTCAATGGCGTTCGAAAATATTTTAAGTTTTGTCGTTCTGCCTTTTGATCTTTCTACGGGCCCTAACATTTTCACCAAAGTTATGCGTACCCTCGTCAAGCACTGGCGTGGTCAGGCCATCCGCGTTGTAATTTATTTAGAGGATGATTTAGGGGTATGTGATTCGGATACTTGCCTTCGACAATCTTTGTTGGTGCATTCTGATTTGATTAGTTCGGGGTTCGTTCCAAATAAGGATAAATGTATGTGGATCCCTGTTCAGTTGCTTCGCTGGCTTGGTTTTCATTGGGATTTTGCAGGGGTTTATTGTCTATTCCTGAAGATAAGATATCAGTTTTCCTTGCGTCCATTAGGAAGGTTTCTAGTTGTCATATAGTTATTGTAAGGCTGCTGGCTCAGGTTACCGGGCGATCATTACCTCTATGCTCTTTTTTTGGCCATATTTGCAACATTATGACGAAAGCACTGCATTCTGTTATTGACAGCAGAGCGTATTGAAACGGCAGGGTTTTTCGTACTACTGAAGCTATTTCTAAGTTAAATTATTGATGTTCCAATGCTCGAGCACTTATATAATTAAATTCTAGACCTTTTGTCTATCCAGTTAATATCCCTCATCACACTGTATATTCCGATGCTAGTAAAGTTGCTTGCGCTTCTATTATTTATGTTGAGGTCGCCGGAGGGGTTTCCTGTTGCCCACAAGAATTTTGACGATCTTGAAATGAAGGAAAGCTCCACTTGGAGGAAATTGAAGTCTGTTAGTTTTGCTTTAAGAAGTTTTACTCCCATTTTGCATAATTCCTCTGCTAAGCTTTATACTGATGATAAAGCCGTAGCGTTCATTACAGATTCTGTGAGCAATAAGCCGCATTTGAATGCTATTGCTAAGGATGTTTTCTGTTTTACTTCTGTTCATGGTATTGGGTTGTCAGTGGAATGGATTCCCGGTACGCTTAATCAGAAAGCTGATTATTACAGCAAGATCGTTGATTTTGACGACTGGTGTGTTTCCAACGATTATTTTCGTGAAATTTATTGTCGATGGGGTCCTTTCACCGTAGATTGTTTTGCTAGTTATTGAAATACCAAGTTGCCTGGGTTCTATTCGCGCTTTTACAGTCCTAACACTTTGGATGTAGATGCTCTAAGTCATAGGTGGGAAGGTGAAAACTGTTGGCTGCTCCCTTCCGTTAGCCTTGTCACCTAAGTTATTGAGCATTTCAAATTATGTAAGTGCTAGGCGCTCTTGTGGTCGCTTATTGACCATCTGCCATTTTTTGGCCATGCATTATTAATAAAGATCGTTCTTTCCGTAGTTATATTCTTGACTACCTCTATGTTTGTCGTTCTGTTCTTTGGTCTTTCTAAGGGCCCTTACATTTTCACCAAAGTTATGCTTACCCTCATCAAGCATTGGTGTAGTCAGGCCATCCGCATTTTAGTTTATTTAAACGATGGTTTAGGGGTATGCGGTTCAAAGAATACTCGCCTTCGACAATCTTTGTTGGTGTACTCTGATTTGATTAGCTCGGGGTTCGTTCCAAATAAGGATAAATGCATGTGGATCCCGGTTCAGTTGCTTCGCTGACTTGGTTTTCATTGGTATTTTGCCCGGGGTTTATTGTCTATTCCTGAAGATAAGATATCAGTTTTCCTTGCGTTCATTAGGGAGGTTTCTAGTTGTCGTAAAATTACTGCAGGGCTGCTGGGTCAAGTTACCGGGCGTATTATTTCCTGTACGTTTCTTTTTGCCCATATTTGCAAGATTATGACGAAAGTACTGCATTCTGTTATTGACAGCAGAGCATATTGGAACGCTAGGGTTTTTCTTACTACTGAAGCTATTTCTGAGTTAAATTATTGATGTTCCAATGCTCGAGCACTTAATTCTGGACCGTTTGTCTATCTAGTTAACATCTCTCATCACATTGTATATCCCGATGCTAGTGAAGTTGCTTGCGCTTCTAATATTTATGTTGAGGTCGCCGGAGGCGTTTCCTGTTGCCCAGAAGAATTTTGACGATCTTGAAATGAAGCAAAACTCCACTTGAAGGGAGTTGAAGTCTGTTGGTTTTGCATTAAAAAGTTTTGCTCCCATTTTGCATAATTCCCCTGTTAAGCTTTATACTGATAATAAAGCCGTGGCGCTCATTACAGATTCTTGGAGCAATAAGCGCATTTGAATGCTATTACTAAGGATATTTACTGTTTTACTTCTGCTCATGGTATTGGGTTGTCAGTGAAATGGATTCCCGGTACGCTTAATCAGAAAGCTGATTATTACAGTAAGATCGTTGATTTTGACGACTGGTGTGTTTCCAACGATTATTTTCGTGAAATTTATTGTCGATGGGGTCCTTTCACCGTAGATTGTTGTCCAAGTTATGCAAATACCAAGTTGACTAGGTTCTATTCGCGCTTTTACAGTCCTAACACTTTGGGTGTAGATGCTCTTAGTCATAGGTGGGAAGGTGAAAACTGTTGGCTACTCTCTCCCGTTAGCCTTGTCACCCAAGTTATTGAGCATTTCAAATTATGCAAGTGCGTAGGCGCTCTTGTGGTCCCTTATTGGCTATCTGCCATTTTTTGGCCATTCATTATTATTAAAGACCGTTCTTTTCGTAGTTATATTCTTGACTTCCTTTATGTTTCTGGTTCTGCCCTTTGGTCTTTCTACGGGCCCGTCATTTTCACCAAAGTTATGCTTACCCTCATCAAGCATTGGCGTAGTCAGACCATCCGCATTTTAGTTTATTTATACGATGGTTTAGGGGTATACGGTTCGAAGGATACTTGTCTTTGACGATTTTTGTTGGTGCATTCTGATTTGATTAGCTCGGGGTTCGTTCCAAATAAGGATAAATGTATGTGGATCCTTGTTCACTTGCTTCGCTGGCTCGCTTTTCATTGGGATTTTGCCCGGGGTTTATTGTCTATTCCTGAAGATAAGATATCAGTTTTCCTTGCGTCCATTAGGGAGGTTTCTAGTTGTCGTATAGTTACTGCAAGGATGCTGGCTCAGGTTACCGGGCGTATTATCTGTATGGTTGTTTTTGGCCATATTTGCAAGATTATGACGAAAGTACTGCATTCTGTTATTGACAGCAGAGCATATTGGAACGCTAGGGTTTTTCTTACTACTGAAGCTATTTCTGAGTTAACTTATTGATGTTCGAATGCTCGAGCACTTAATTCTAGACCTTTTGTCTATCCAGTTAATATCCCTCATCACATTGTATATCCCGATGCTAGTGAAGTTGCTTGCGCTTCTAATATTTATGTTGAGGTCGCCGGAGGCGTTTCCTGTTGCCCAGAAGAATTTTGACGATCTTGAAATGAAGCAAAACTCCACTTGAAGGGAGTTGAAGTCTGTTGGTTTTGCATTAAAAAGTTTTGCTCCCATTTTGTATAATTCCTCTGTTAAGCTTTATACTGATAATAAAGCCGTAGCGTTCATTACAGATTCTGTGAGCAATAAGCCGCATTTGAATGCTATTGCTAAGGATGTTTTCTGTTTTACTTCTGTTCATGGTATTGGGTTGTCAGTGGAATGGATTCCCGGTACGCTTAATCAGAAAGCTGATTATTACAGCAAAATCGTTGATTTTGACGACTGGTGTGTTTCCAACGATTATTTTCGTGAAATTTATTGTCGATGGGGTCCTTTCACCGTAGATTGTTTTGCTAGTTATTGAAATACCAAGTTGCCTAGGTTCCATTCGCGCTTTTACAGTCCTAACACTTTGGTTGTAGATGCTCTTAGTCATAGGTGGGAAGGTGAAAATTGTTGGCTGCTCCCTCCCGTTAGCCTTGTCACCCAAGTTATTGAGTATTTCAAATTATGCAAGTGCGTAGGCGCTCTTGTGGTCCCTTATTGGTTATCTACCATTTTTTGGCCGTGCATTATTAATAAAGATCGTTCTTTCCGTAGTTATATTCTTGACTTCCTTTATGTTGCTAAAGGGAAGCGAGTTTTTGTGCATGGTGCTAATAAGAATTGCATTTTTGGTTCTGATAATTTTAGTTCTCCTGTCCTTTTCTTACGTGTTAATGGAGCCAGTTAAATGAGAGGCGGCCCAAGCTCTCAATGTTATCCTTTTTTTTCCTTTTTATGCGAACGTTCGGGCTAACGTGACATGTGGCATGTACTATTACATAACGACCGAATATGACCACGCGAAACATGACACCTCCATATGCTGCAAGGCGGGAGTCATGTTTCGCGTGGTCAAATTCGGTCGTTATGTGATAGTACATGCCATATGTCACGTTAGCCTGAACGTTCGCATAAAAAGGAAAAAAAAAAAAAAGAGAACATTGAGAGCTTGGGCCGCCTGTGGTTAAATTTAAGGCATTAGTCTGTAGTTTTTGCGTCATGAGCTCTCGGAATTAAAGTGTTTGCCACTTGGCTTTGTGGGTTTGTTTCTTTTGCCGCTGGGCATTTGCGCACTTGCTTTATTTCTGGTCGCCACTGGGCTTTTTTCACGGCCACTAGTAGCAGTCAGTGTTGAGATTTGTTGCTTGCTGTATTCCCCACTGGACTATCTGCCTATACCTGAGACTATCTTTCTGTTTAATTTGTCATTATTTAAAATTCTTGTTCTATTTTTTTTTCTGCACAAGGGGATATTGTTTTTGAGCGGACTAGTTCCCCCCTACAGAATCCTGAACTCAGAAGACTTGCCAGTCCGTTTCCGACTTGTGCATGGCAATCCTGAACTCCATGAACCATCGATCAGTATTCTAGGTTCTTTAAAAAATTCAGAGTCTGGGAATCTTACTTTCCTGAGATCACTGCTTTGCCTACAAGGCCGCCAGACGTCGCTCTTTACGTAGAGCATCTTATCGAAAGTGATACAAGTTCCTCCGTACTTCATCATGCTTCTTGTGGTATTTCGTGGGCTAACAAGCTCTATGGTTTTCCTGATCCATGTCACGATCCTTTGGTAAAGAACATTCTCGAGGCAGGTGTCCTGATTTCCGCTAAACCAGTGGCTAGAAAGGAGCCAGTTGCTCCTGAGATGATTTCTTCAATATGTTCAAAGTATGCCTCGCCATCTGCTAACCTGTCTAGTCTCCGAATTGCAGCTTTATTTATTACTGCTTATTGTGCATTTCTACGCTTTGATGAGGTAGCTAAGTTGCGCTGTTGTGATGTAAATTTCTATAATTTGGATTACGTTAAGATAATTATTACTAACAGTAAGACTGACGCGTACAAGGATGGTTCCTCAGTTCTTTTGGATCGGACAGGTACTGTCACTTGTCCCTATACGTTACAGTTCTCGTTATTTTCATCTCGCTGCTTTGAATTGCAATTCTAGCGATTTTGTATTTGGCAATCTTGTTTATCGTAAGTCCACTCTTAGTTATTCTTTAGGTTCGCGACCTATATCCTATACCAGGGCTAGGGAGCTTTTGCTTAATTCCTTAGTTGAACTTGGTTTTCCTAAGTCTAGTTATGGTTTGCCAGCGACTTCGACATGTTAATGAAGTTCTTATTTTTCTTATCTTATCTTATAGCTTAAGATCAGGTGGTGGCTCTGCCGCCGCGAATGCTGGCATCAGCGATCGTTTGTTTAAACGACACGGTCGTTGGAAATCGGATCGTGCAAAGGACGGCTATGTTAAAGACAACATCAATTCCCTTCTTTCAGTTTCTCGTTCCCTAGGTCTATAATTCTCTTTAAATTGCGCTTTATCTTCGAAATGGGCAATTTATGTCTGATCAATAAACGAGATGCCCCCTCTTATATGACTGAGTTAGAAAATATTTTGTTTTCGTTTCAGTGCAGAGTGATTAGACAACGACTATATTTTTTCACGTAGTTATTATAAGATAGTTTTGTTCTGGTATGTAGATTCGTTGGTATGGAGGCTACGTAATTATACTAAGAGGTTAAAATTTAAGGAGTTTGTCCGTCAGGAGTTGTTACTTCGACGGCATCTCCGCTTTTGATCAGTTCATTTTGGAAATCATGTTTTGTTTTAGTAAATTTCCGTGTTTTTGTTTACTACGTTTATTGTGCTAATAACTACCCTAGTGTAATCTATGTCTGATCAATAAACGAGATGCCCCCTCCTATATGACTGATGTTTTCTTACTTATACTAAGTTAGAAATCATTTTGTTTTCGTTTCACTGCAGAGTGATTAGACAACAAGTCCTTATTTAAGAAGGGTTCAAAGTCGAACGGGGAAGGCGTGGGGGGGGGGGGGGGAGTGGTCAATCTTTGTACCTTAAAGAGCAAACAGATCATTATCGTGAATGCTTTTGCATGATAAAGCAACATACTTCATAGGGAGTGTACTAATCCTGTCCGATGCGACCTTTTGCAAGTTACAAGCTGTATTCAATGAGGGTCTGAATGAGGTTAACCGACTAGCGACAAAGGGCGAAAAATATTACTGACTACTGACAAAACGAGGAAAAAAGTACCGACTAGCGACAAAAAAATAACTGAGATTTACCGACAACCGACAAAGTAATGAAATTTCAACCGACCGCCGACACGAGGACCCATCCCCGCCCCTCCCATTTAGACCCTCTTTAATTTCACCACAGTTTTTAAAAAGTCGCTCTGTCAAGGTTAAATAGGTGCTTAATACTTTTAAAATTAATGCACGGTAATAGAATGTTAAGTTTCAATGTTCAAGAAAAACAAAACATGTCCAAGGGAAACAAAACACAATCAAGGTATCTGTTGTCGGCAAATAAACTGTCCGATGTGTCACAATTTCGAAACAGTCACCCCTCTTGTGCAAAGAATCTCAGTCGTTGGTTATCAATACTGTCAATAGCGTCCTTCAGTCGTAGATTGCTGTTGAGGTGACATTTCAAGACAACATGTCAATGTTTTCATGATCAATATTCGAGCGAATGACCTCTTAACCAAGATATAAAGTAATATAGGTCCATTGCGAGTTAAGTTGTTTTTCTTTCAATTGAATACTTCAATCTTAATTAATAAATCTCAACAAGAGATATTCTTTTAATCTCAATTGATATTTTCCCTTGGTATCAAAAGTGTACACGGTCAATTCCTTTTGATGGTCGAGATCCAGCTATCGCTAACAAATCTGGTGAATAGGCAACAAAACGGAATGATAAAATAGTAAAAAAGTCAGTGTCAAGGACATGTAAATAAGATGCTCCGACTTCCTTGAGCGATACAGTGCTTATCAAACCATCCGTAGTAGAGGCGGATGGCGGGGGCTGACCTGAAAGAAAATCAGCCTAATTGAACATTTTCGGGCCCTTTAGATCTCAATTTTTCCCATGCAAACTGTTGGGTGTTTAGCTAACAGAATCGATTAACCGATCTTATATTGCTTCTTAATACGATCTACCTCAGCGGAGGTTTGTTTGTTCTTAGAACTTCCATGGAAACTTAACTGCTCCCCTTGAAATACCGGTTATATGAAGTTATTCTTATACAACTAAGTCCATCCAATATCATAGTTTCTTGACCAACCTGATCTCAACTGACCATAGCTAAAACAAATATACCTGATATCAGTATGCAATGCTTTTTAGAATCAGGTCAGCTATCGAACAAATTCCTGTCATATTTTATGAATTATATAATGCAAATAAAATCAAATGAACCATGTATAAAAGAAAGCTCTAGCTCTGTAACATTTTAAAGTTATTCATCTGAAAGAAATAACTGGACAGAGAGCGGATAAATGGATTTTACATATACTTTTCTAGTAAGGAATATTACTACTAAGGTTATTGCAATCTTAGATTTTATGATTCTCAAAGTTTAACTTTAAAAGGTCTAATCTTTTGTGTTTTGCCCTCGTTAGGTTTCTCTCTTTTTCGTTAAACGTGCTCTTTATTGTATATTATAGAGCATGTTACCTTGTTTGAGAGCTTTAAAAACACCCAATGTTTGCTGCTTGAAGGAAATGCCACATTGAAACGGTTTCAGCCGAAGGGTAGTTACAGACAGGGTTTTTGGGCGTTTAAGAACGTATATTAAAGGACTGCGAGACATCAAAGATCTTTATTTCTTGCGAAATTTTAACAACGGCGCAGTTTCCCGATTTACTCATCACTCAATGGCCATGTTATAATTGAAGATACATTTTATTTCCGCTATTTGGAACGCTCTGGGGAAACGAAATATAGTTCGAAATAGCGGGAATTCGAAATAAGCGAGTTCGAATTAGCTGGATCTAATTGTATCATTTCTTCATCCCTATGTAGGCTGCTGCTGTGTGCTTACTGGTCCCTGTGGAAACTACAACTCTAGGGAGCCTTCAGTCACTTTTAAGAAAAAAAAGCGACGACTGTCCCGGTAATCTTTTACAGATTCACTTTGATGGAAATAGAACCGAGGCAAAATGCAATGGACAATCCACAAAGACCTTAACAACTAGTAAGTCTTAGTAAAAACTTCACTAGTGTTATTGCCCTAAGGTCCCAAATTTACGAACTGATCATTAATTTCTGATACAGAAGCCCATTATATGCGGTTTCTCGAAAGGCGAGAAACCGCGCGGAAACGTGCACAAACTATTATAAAAATGGCTTTAGCTATAGTAGCGTCATTCTTTGGACTAGATCTTACATTGTAAATTTTCAATTCGTATTTTGTAATTATTCTTTATTGTTTATTTGCACACGATCCCACAAGCTGCAAGCTCAATTGCTTATTGTGTTTAAATAAAGGTTACTTACTTACTTACTTACTTACTTACTTACTTACTTACCGTCTTACTTGTGAGTTAAGGGAAGCAGAGTCTCTGAGGTAGTTTAAATGCCTACTCAAATGAGATGTATAGGCACGGCATTCGTGGAAAGCAGCTTTTTTATTTTATCATTTTTATGATATTAGATATTAGGAATTGAAAACATTTGTAGTTTTAGCTGACGAGTTTTTT